>NW_009635417.1:5688-21250 GCF_000690535.1 Cariama cristata | reverse complement strand
GCGACAGGCTCATTTCTTTCATCGCCGCTGCTGTCGCGTGGGGACCAGGGGGGGCGGGGAGGGGGCGCAGCAGCCTGCCCTGAGGAGAGGGAAGGGGGCTGCGTAGGGACAACCCCGGGTGTGGGGCGGACAACCTTGGTTTCCGTGCTGAGAGGAAAAATAACTATTAACGAACGGTATGAAGACGACGTGGAAGATCCTTGCGGGGCAAGAACCAGCTCCCAGGGCTGTCTCCTTTCCACAGGCAGGAGAAACCAACACGGAGGCCGCGCTCTGCCGATCTGCTCCCCAGCCTCTCGCCCAACGCGCTCGTCAGCGTTAAGCTGAAATGAGCCACAGAAATTTATCCCCATGTGGAACCCGTATCAGAAACATACCTGTGTAGTTACAAGGTCTGTGGGGATGGCAGGTGCTGGAGTATTTCTGAGTCTAGGGCACTTTGCACCTGGTATGCTCTTGTGCTGTAGTTGCATGCTGTTTTCAGAAAAGCCAGCACCTTAATTCCCCTTAAAGTCCTTCCCGTCTAGCCCTGGCATAAACACCTAATGGTGTTACCTCAGCATTCAAATCTGGCAGAGAACCATCTCAGCAGTTGCCTTCACAGAAATGCTGGTCCCTGCTCAACCCCAGCATGCCCACATGGGTTCCAGAGTCTTCCCTGCACTTTGCTTTCCCTCCTCATGCTCTCTGCCTCTGAATCTGGATTTCTAGATGAAAGCCAGTATTAAAACTCTACAGTTGTCTGCGTGACTGACAGTGCCTCTCTCCACTCTGTCTATCCAACATGCATGGAGCTAGGCCATGAAAAGCCTGGTGCTTTCTGGTCTTGAGCTTTGTATCTCAAAAGAACAGGCTGAAAAGACAAGGCGACATTCTCTGTGAATTGTGCTGCTGCACACTAAGACAAGCAGTTCTATTTTTTTTTTTTCTGGTCAGTCTTGCTTACCTTCTCCTCAGCACTTTGTTAAATCCTGAAGGAGTTACCATACCATCTGTTACAGTAACCCACATCTGACTGCTGCATTCCCTGGAGTTGATGTCTACAAGCCAGGTAAAGCAGCATTTCCTTGCACCTTCCCTTCAGACCACAAACTGGAACAAATGCCAAGAAGCGTGCTTTGGATACAGCATCTGGAAAGCAAGAGTATCTCAACATCTTGTTACCATCCACTTGCTATCTTGATCGATTTTTTTATTATTTTCTCTTCACATTGTGAAAATAACATTCATTAAAACTGCTTCTGTTCATTCTCTGTTCTACATCTCATTCATTTCCCTTTAAAAGAATTTCATTTTCTCTCTCTCTGCTCTCAAAAGTAAAATACTTCTTACTTTCCATCTATGTCTACTCTCCAGACACGCGGTAAGAGGCTGACTGGGACCAGCACAGATGAGGGAAGCATTTGTACTTTTTTGCTTCCTTGACTGTCAGTAGCTGATGTTCTGTGAGTTTACAGCCAAAGTTTTCAAGTACAAACCAGAGATAACACAGGAACTGTCAAATACTGGCTCAAGAAGAACTGAAGACTTTACTCTGAAAATATGTATGTATCATATAGGAAAGACATCCAACTTAGTTGGGTATTTTTCAGAAATGAGTAATGCCAAAAACATACAGAACAAAAAAAGGGAAAACAATTTAACTTTGCGGTATAAGGCCCTTTCTCAGGGATACAGCCTGCTAATACATCAGGACTAACATTCGTATCATCTCAGCCAGAAAGGCACTTGGACTCCCAGACATATTGATTAATAGGTCCTTTATTGGAGCTCACAGGAGCAGGAAAAAAGAGGACAGTAAAGATAATCTTACCTCCCTTCAGCTGCTGGGAACCTCGAGCTGTGCAGCATCAGCCACACCTCCAGCTGGGGCACAGCACGTGGTGCAGATCCCATCCGTAGAGAGGTCCGCCAATGTTTTGGTCTTTAGAGCTCTTGTAGGATCCTCTGTGAAGAAAATAATTCTGGTCATCGTTCATATGTTCAAACAAAAGGATGTTCACCTGAGAACATGCTGCTTCATTTTGAGACAAAGACAACACACAGGTGGTGTAATTGCCAATGCTAGGAGTGAGCGCCTACATCTCCCTTCGTTACAATCAGCCGACCAAGTATTTTCTGTGGCAGGGGCTAGGTGCAGCACAGGACAGGCTAGAAGGCCAAGCTGCACCTGCGCCATAGCACAGGACGGCCCCTGCTGTAACTCAGGTTAACTGGTAGGAAAGTCATTAATTCCTTGACATACAATAGTCTTCTGCTTAGGATGGTGGTGAAATACGACATACGGAGCATCATGTCCCTGGCCTAAAGGGTAAGCAAGGTTATTGGGCAATTTACCAGTTTTCAGCAACATAAGTATTAACTCCATGAGAATTTAGAAGATACAATATAGCACTATAACAGACGTATTTAATTGTTCTGCAACTTCAAGTCTCCAACAAAACGAAATAACATTAGTTTAAAAGTTAGTCTGGCACTGCGTAGGAACTCCAATGCATAGACAAGCTAAACAAAGAGAAAAGAAATATCCCCTCCCCAGAGTCAATAAATATATTTCAGGATACAAATCCTCTAATGCAGTATCAAAAAGAAAAAAAAAAAAAAAAACAAAAACAAAACCAGAAATTATGCCTTTAATAGGGCAAACAAAAAATCCACCGCAGGCAGCATTCCCCCATGCGCAGATGAGTGCGCCCGGACGCAGGACGGTGCAGTCAGTCCCTCCCAGCAGTGTGGGCTGCGCTGCCTTCCCCATCTGCCTGCTTACACCCTCCCCACTGGTGCAGGGTGCCCTTGCCAGCCACCTCCTGACTCTGGCCAGAGGAGCCTGGAGGGCGAGCAGGGAAGAAAACCTTTGGCCTGTGGGATGGGTGTCCCTCCCCAGGAGGCAGCTGACAAGGGTGCGCCCCGACATTTTACATCTTTGGTCCTGGTCCAGTGACCTTCACACCTCCTCCTTCCCTCCCCGCCTCTAGTCAATTAATCAATTGGTTGCTTTTTTTTCCCTTCCCTCTTTAGCCCCTTTCCTCTGGGAGGGCTCTAAGATTTTTCAGGATAATAGGGACTGTAGGAGAGGAGCATCCCCTACAGCCACCACTTGAGGCTGAGCACAAGAGCCAGGGTGCCTTCTCTGGACTTGCCCAGCATCCACCTTTGCTGTTTAGAGATGTTATAGGGTATATGCTTGGCTTTATTATCCATTACCCATGAATTTCTCCAACACTTTTTGAACCTGCTGATACCCGTGACCTGCGTCCCCAGGAAACAAGTTTTCTTTTAGCTATTTTAACCAATCTTCTGCTGTTTTTATCAAGTAGCCCTAGTACTGATGTTACAGGATTCTGTGAAAATAGTTACGCCTTACTCCCTGCCTTTCTGCTTTTGTAAAGCTCAGTCACATTCCACATTTGAATTCTCCTCTGCCAGCTGAAGCCCTAGCTTCCCCAGCTCCATAGCACTTTGGGTTCCTTCATACCCTTTGGAGCAGAAACTAGTCAAATGGGTAACAAAGCTGGTGAAGGGTCTGGAGCACAAGTCTGATGGGGAGCGGCTGAGGGAGCTGGGGGGGTTTGGTCTGGAGAAGAGGAGGCTGAGGGGAGACCTGATTGCTCTCTACAATGACCTGAAAGGAGGGGGTAGTGAGGTGGGGGTCGGCCTCTTCTCCCAGGAACTTGTGACAGGACAAGAGGGCATAGTCTGAAGCTGCGCTAGGGGAAGTTCAGGCTGGAAATGAGGAGGCATTTCTTCACAGAAAGGGTGGTTAGGCATTGGGATGGGCTGCCCAGGGAGGTGGTGGAGTCCCCACCCCTGGAGGGGTTTAAGAAAAGACTGGAGGTGGCACTTAGTGCCATGGTCTGGTTGACATGGGGGTGTTAGGGCAAAGGTTGGACTTGATGATCCCAGAGGTCTCTTCCAACCAAATCGATTCTGGGATTCTGTGAAAAGCCGCTGGCACCCCGCCACGCCCCTGGCACCAAAGCTGGGTGACACACCTGGGCCAGCTGCTCCCTTTCACCCCTCCCTGCCTTCAGAAGCGATGGCTGAATTTCAGCTGGGCCAGGGGGGCTTACTGACATCCAGCATAGCCCTCTGGTGCAGTAACTCCTGCATGTTTACCTCAGCTTGAGAGAAGTTTCAACTGCCTGCTACGAAAAATGCAAGAGGTGTGGTAATTTCCTTAATGTCTAGTCGAAAGGGTAACAAAGGTGGTGAAGGGTCTGGAGCACAAGTCTGATGGGGAGCGGCTGAGGGAGCTGGGGGGGTTTGGTCTGGAGAAGAGGAGGCTGAGGGGAGACCTGATCGCTCTCTGCAATGACCTGAAAGGAGGGGGTAGTGAGGTGGGGGTCGGTCTCTTCTCCCATGTAACAAACAATAGGACAAGAGGAAATGGCCTCAAGTTGCACCAGGGGAGGTTTAGATTGGATATTAGGAAGAATTTCTTCACCAAAAGGGTTGTCAAGCACTGGAAGAGGCTGCCCAGGGAAGTGGTCGAGTCCCCATCCCTGGAGGTATTTAAAAGACGTGGGGTGCTTATGGACGTGATTTAGTGGTGGGCTCGGCAGTGCTGGGTTAATGGCTGGACTCAATCTTAAAGGTCCTTTCCAACCTAAGGAATTCTATGATTCTATGTTGACATCTAAAGCAAAGAAAGAAATAAAGCCAAGTTCTTAGTTTATCAGAAGAACGAAGCAGATTTAGAGCCCTTCACATTTAGGTCAACGATTCTACCTAAACTGTGATCAATTTATACTGGTAGGAGTTGATTCAGCTAAGCAACTCCTGTGATAACGAAAACCATGGTTGTGAAAGACTACACTTTGCCCTCACAGTGAAAAAAAAGTTTGGAAATAATGGCAGCCTGCTATCAAAGTTCTGCCTGCAAGAGCCGCCAGTTTGCAAATTGCCATGCGTACTGAGTAGTCACTCACCAATAGTTATTTATTCCCTACAAATAGTTCTAACCTTTGGATATACCAGAAAGCACAAAACACTGCTGTTAGCTGGTGCACTTAAAGAAAAAAAGGAGCTGAAATGTAAAAAAAAGAGATTCACAGTAAAAGGCAAGGACAATCAGAGACGAGAAGCCATTACAGTAAAAGCACTCCTTCAGGTAACTGACTCTTCCCACAGCCCTGTTTGTTTACTGCAGGATCACCTGAAGGTCCCAACAACCCGGTGACACCACCAGTCATTTTCAGTGACACTCATAAGTAATTTCAGCGATGAATCCACCAAAGCATTTAGCAATCCAAGTACATCCCAGTAAGTTACCCTTTTTAAAAAGGGGATAAACAGAAAGTCAGGCACCCCCAGCCACTTCTGGCATAGCAGGCTTCGATACATTTAAATTGAAGACTACAGCTCATCTGTAAATAGAATTTGGAAGACTAAATAGCGCTGCATATGACCTTAAGTACTTGAAAAATCATAACAAGAAAAGAAGTGGAAGCATTTACCTTTTTTTTTTTTTTTAGTACTAATAGACTTTGGGACTTGGAACCAGGTAAATTCCATACAGCAGCAGTTTTCAGGAGCAGCACCTGAAATTCAACTCGAAAATTTTGCAGGGGAAGACACCAAGGTAACTTGCTAAATGAATAGTCTTTTATATTACATTTTTATTTTGCAAGAAAATAAATTATACAACTTAAAAAATAAAATTCAAAAATTAAGCAGTACATCAAAATAGTTCAGCTGGACTGCCATACAGAAACTACCACCATTCAAAATTGTACAGCATTATTATCTCGGTAGTGGCACACATTCAAAATTGTAAATACCATACGTAGATAGATATTACAACTCAGGAACTCAAGTTTGCTCAACACTCCAGACTACATATAGTGTATATGACAGGAAAGCTTTCATGTATTGTTTATTTCACAAATATGACCTCAAAGAATTACAAACATAGCATCCCAGTCATTTAGATGAAAATAGAAAACAGTTTGAGTTTAAGATAGCAAATCTTTCTGTAAAACTATCAAATCTTTTTGCCAATTGTATTTTTAAAATTTGCACTTTACAGGACAATGGCATCCCAATGCAAATAAATGCAACACGTGAACATTCAGAACATTTATATTAAGTTTAAAAAGGTGAAAATGAGAAAGTCACATTGTCTTTTGGAAATGTAATTGCATTATAGTCGTAACAAAGGAAAGAGAGATGAGCAAAAACAGAAGCTAGGGACACCAACTGTGGAAAGAGGAAAATGGAAGACTTCAGAATTGAAACTGAGATCCTCATCGAGTTGTTGGGACAGAGAAAGATTTAACAGTATTTCTTAATTAAACCCATTAAGTGATTCCCCCTCCCGCCCCTTCTACACCAGATTTCATTCCATAGCTATTCACCGTGGCAGTGTGTGTGGCAACATGTTTTTCAGATGCAGCACCTCTTTAAGCTAGGTCTTTGGACATATATATTCATAGCTAAAAACTGCAGCCTTAAAAGTGCGTTGTTGCCATATTGCAAGTGAAGAATAGTTCATTTTCATTTAGATCTGAACTCTGCCCTCCCCAAAAGAACAGTTTACCCCAGGTACCTCCCTGTGCCCCGGGTGATACTACTTTTAAGTGCATACTGGTGAAAGTGACCTGATGAAGAATGCTAAACGTGATTCTGCATCTTTAACAAATTTGCTGGTGTGAGTCTCAGATTTAATAAAAAACCCGATATCCATTTCCGGTATATATTTAAAGAAAAATGACCATGGCAGAGCCACATTACCAATTCTATTTCTGCATCTCAGGTGTTGACATAACATTTAGGTTGTATTGTTTTATATTTATTACTTGAGGGAACATGTAGCTCCTTAGCTTTTAGCAACCTGTTGCTTCCTAAGCAGTTGTACCTGAGATGCAGTCTGTTAAACTTCTCTCTCAAATCTAAATCAATGGCTTCAAAATCAGCATCACCCCCTTTGCAGCTCTTTCTGCGTGACCATTTCACACCCCTTCTTCTCTGGTTAAGGGCTGGAATTTTTTATGTTGAAAAGAGTGGGCTCAGACTGTCATGTTTTCCCCCAATTATCCCAAGTGAGCATTTATTACTTTTAAGTTACAAAGACTGAAAGTCTTGCAGCACAAAGGTTTTTATTATAATTTAGTTTTCTAATGTTCAAATAGTTTTACTGGTTAACTACACAGAGCACCACTTGCTTTTGATTCTGAATTGCAACACCACAGGGCCAACAGAAATGATGCGATTATCTTTAAACAGCATCTACTTTGAGTACCAATAAAAGCATGTAACAAACTATGGGATTTCAATCCATTGTAATTGGCCAGGTCTCGATTTCCCTCCATCTGTTGTTCATGAAACCGTTCCTACCAAAACTTCCTTACTCAAATAGATGTCCAAGTACACACTGTTCTCAGGCAGTCTCATCGGCATTTACATCAGTAACAGAGCACGCAGCCTGTTTACAGGTGCAAACAGCCAGTCTTGCAGAGTCTGCTTTTAAACCACTCTTCCTGTATACCTTCCTGCAACTACATGAAAGCAAAACTCCTCCTCTTACTTACTGGAAGGTTTTCCTTTTTGACTAAAGTTAATTGTATCCTCTTCCCCCTTTCAAAGATGATGAGACCTTTACATGCTGTACTTGAACTAGTTAATTAAAGAAAAAAATTCGCACACTTGCCATTTATAGAAGAATATTCATACAGAACTGAGTAAAGCGCAACTTACCTTTGTCCCAAGACAGGCACTCTGCTCCAGTGATTCATGTTATCAGTCCAGTACATGCTGGGACATTTCAGAGTAGCAGAGAGGCAGGCAGTGCCAAACGACTACTTAAGATGATTGAAAACAGAAGAGGTAACATTAAAAAGTTGAAATTCCTGATGTGTATTTGGCACTCTCTGCATACACTAAACAAGGTATTTTTCCTTAGCTTTTTACCATTTCCATTACAAATTTATTTCCTACCCTGCTGGTTTCAAAATAAAAAAGCAGAGAGGTTATTTTCCATATAAAGATGTTGACTTCTAAGCAACAAACCAGTCTAATTGGATTAACCTTGCATGTATAAAGTTACCAATGAGGAGTTAGTACAGGGATCTTCAAGTGTTATTTTCTTCCTGGGGGAGCTGTGCATCAATTACTCTTTAATGCATTCAAATGTATGTAGTCATACTTAAATATTTGGAATACAAATATTAAATGTACAAGGAAATACACTTAATATTTCTGTTCGGTATAACAGACCCACCCATGAAAACTGCTTTTAGAGCAAAGCATCATTCAAGAAAGCTTTACTTTCTCAAAAAGGATTGTAGCAAATCATCTGTCCAAATAAAGTAACAAATAACGTCTATCCACTTGTTTACAGCAAACAATTTAAAAACAATGATCTCTCGCTTAAGGAAAAATATCAGCCATGACTTGGAATTACTTTTATGTCACTTACGTGTCAATTATTAAAATCCAGTTACTAGATTGAAGCACTGCTCTAGCCAACAGGTTTTAACTGTAGTAACAAATACCTATCGGTTATGATGCATGTGTTTGTGTCTCTCAAATGTTATTACATAAAAAGGATCAAAGGTGGACAGTACATTACTCTGTTGATCCAAAACACAAAAGTGAAAGTGCTACTTCTAGTCCTAATTGCATTTAAAAAAAAACAAACCCAAACAAACGAAAAAAAAAACCACCCCCAAACCCAAACCAAAACTAATAGCAGTTCCTCAGTGCATGAATATTTGAATATTTTTTCCTTGTGCAAGTACTGGTCATCTAAAAACCCAAACCTGTATTCTTCCTGGTGGGTGTAAATCAAATCTACTTTAAAAAGTTCACAATGGGCTCTTCATGAATGCAAGTTTCCCACAAAACAGCATGCTGTTAAAAGTGTGCAACATGAAGGGAATGCCATCATGCTAGCTGAATGAGATTGGCAAAATATAGTCCTCTGTAAGGTAAGGCAGGGATTTTAATACGTAACAAAGTCAAAAGAAGTCCTTCTGCAGCACAAACTGTTGCAGCTGTCTGTCCAAGCACCCTTCCATTTATGTTCTCAGCATTCCGCAGAGTCCTCAAATTATGCCATATAGATGAAGGTGTTGATATCCGACTCATCTCTTCTGATATATTTGTGCTCTATAAGCCATTCAATTTGCTCTTTTATCATTTTCTTTTGTGGCAAGAACATGTTTTTCAATATTTCTACCAGTTCAGTCTGAAGCTGAGCATTAGTAATTTTCTTCCGCATTTTCATTATTTGGATGATAGCCTCCTGGTGGGGGACAAGCGAAAAAAAGAATTATTTTTTTTTAAAATACCTGGGTGAAGTGACAAAGCGAACACAGCATTAATAGGGGGCTCCTGGTAAGGCAAGACAGTAAGGAAATCTGTATTTTTCCTTAAAAATCAGATATATGCTGCATTTCTTAGCCTAAGTAAATTGTGAATTGCTTTTATAAGATGAAGGAAAAGAATGAAGTGCTGGCACGATGCCAGAGATAAAACAAGTCCAGTCAAAGGAGAATCTACAGTTAAATCTTAGACCTAGAGCATAACTAACTCACTAAAACCTCATGTTCATTCACTCTCTGAGCAGAAGTCACCAGTTCCAGGGTGACTTGTTATATACCTTGTGAATACCTCACAAAACGGAAGTTTAATGTCAAATTGGAACGCACAAGTTCTCATTTCATAAATACACCCAGGCATTAGTCCTTCTGCTGGATGTATGGCCAAGATGTTAAGTCAGGTGGTACACTTCACAACGTGCACGGCCTGGAATCTAATCTGACTGATAGAACAGACCTGCAATTTGAAGCTAAGTGGGATTTTTGAGACTCCGTTGTAGGTAACGATCTCTGATGCCCCCCCAAAATCAGGTTTTTTTAAGAACTGTTAGCTCAAAAGATTTGACATGAGTACCTGACTGAATGACAACCAATCATAAAGCAGG
The DNA here is from genome assembly GCF_000690535.1 of Cariama cristata. Lineage (NCBI taxonomy): Eukaryota > Metazoa > Chordata > Aves > Cariamiformes > Cariamidae > Cariama > Cariama cristata. Next base: position 11,325 of record NW_009635417.1, on the reverse strand, counting down.
ATGCTGCCGTCTGTACATCAAAGATGTACTTATAAACTTTCCCTCTAAAGAGAAAGCCTCTCAAAAAGTCATACTGCTATTACTAAAGCATGATCCCATCTCTGCGATTACTCTACTCTCTTCACACAGAGTAGCCAAAGACATCTCAAAATCAACAACACTGTTTGTTCACGTTGATGTCTCAAGTCAGTCCACTTTACCACCTGCTGCTGCCACCCACCACTACACAGTTGCGCCTTCACCGCTCGCTTAATATCTGCTTTGCCCTCTTTAAAAACAATGACCTGGTACATCAGAACAGGAGGCTGTTAACTACAAGTGCACAAACACGCAGCAAAATCTGGTATTCACAAAGGATCTAAGCCAAACAGCAAATGGAAGTTCCAATGGGATTCAAAAGCATTCATTTCATCCATCAACATCCACATGTGGACAGCAGCATGCAGTAGTGATAATCCAAGAAAAGAAATTGGTAATTTTATATTCCTCTGGCAGTTTACTTGCCTGGGTTCGTAATATTCTTAGCTGGACTATTCCTTCATTTTCCTCTTCCCGCATTCTCTCTGTAGTAAGTTGCAATCGACCAATCAAATTTATCTTCCCCCTTTTCTGAACCTTAGCGTTTTTTCTGAAAAAATTGTATTGTATGAAAATAAGCAAAAAAAACCATTTTCAATTAAGGAGTTCCTGTTAAACTTAAATTAGAGCAGCAAGGAGTACCACCACATATCAGATATTTATAGGCTATTAGCATTGTGGCAGTGAGATAGCTGGCTGACAAATCAAAACTCACTGCCTGTGTCTCCGCACAATTAAACCTGAATATACTAGCATTACCAAAAAACCCCATCAGCTGAAAATGCTGGTGCCCAAAGTTGAAGCTACCAGTATTATTTTAAAGAATAAAATTTCAGAGAAATATATTTCCATTTAATTATATAAAACTAGGGTTTTTTGGAGGAATTTTTTACAACCAAGTTCAGGAAATTGGACTATTTAAGTTCCATCAAAAGAACTGTCTATCTAGCAGGAAAAAAAAGGATGAAAACCAGCTATTGTAACAAAGAAAGCTGATGGCATTCTTCAGTGGTCACCCATGAACCTTCTGTACAGCCTGTCTCTTCTGTCATGCCCTCTCATCATTTCCCAAAGCTCATGATCCTGATGACAGGAACAAACACCGTGGCCCTGGGCAAGAAACTAAGCCCCAGTAAAGCAGATTCATCACCACTCTCTCTCTCTCCCCCGCCAGATCCACATGTCCAGCTGCTACCAAGAATGAGACCCAGAATCTGAGGCTACTAGCAAGGAGCCAGTTCTAATCAGAGGCATAACAGAGAGGGGCAAAACCCAAAGTAAAACATGCTGAATGTAGTATATACCATTTAGATATTCTCTTTTCATACTATCGTATGCTCTGAAGGATTTCAAAACACCAGTAGGAGAGCACTGCAATTCTCATCGAAATAAAGACACTCCTCCCTGGTGAAAGCTACACCAAAAGTCCTGGCTTTTGTCAGCATACCATATTATGAAGCAGTTTCACTTCTTTTTTTAACTTATCACTCTGCTTTTGAAATTCTGTGTGAGTGTAATAATCAACACAGCACTAGTGCTCTGCTTACATGCTGTTCTTCCTATACGGAATTTCATGGGCTCATTAGTAACAGGGAAATAGCAGAGCCTCCACTTTTGCACCTCATCCCTAGGTGTTTAAGAAATTTTACTTCGCAGAAATCAGAATCATAGAAACATTTGTCTGAGGGGGCTGCTGGAGGTCACATCTAGTCCAACCATCTGCTTGAAGCATGACTATCGGCAAACCTAAGTGAGGATAGGGCAGCGAAGCATGTGTCTAGCTGAATCTTGAAAACTTTCAAGGACGAAGGTTAAGTTAAAGTGAATTCCTTTAGTTATAAAATAGTACATTGTTATTTTACTTTTCAAACATCATCTTACATTAAACTGAACTCCTGGTTCACCGAGAAGAGGGTTCCTTCAGTAAAGTCTTTGGGTGAATTGACTTGAGGTTCATACAATAAAACCTGACGTTTCAGCTTTGGAAATGCTACAAGAGACTACAGAGAAAAGGGGGGGGAAAAGAATGAAAATAAAACACCAGACTTTCTAAATGGAAACAATTACTTTTTAAGAACATAGTTCGCTGCTGTGCAGACTGCAGTGAGGGAACCACGTAGCCTTGTTTGGAGCTGCTAGAGGGCAACACAAAATGCGTTAGCATAAGTAAAATCATACAACAAAGTAAAATGCAGGAACTCATGGCTACAGAAGTGGTGTTAAGTCTGATTTACGTGATTTCTCTTTATTCTTCAGCTAAATAATTAAAAGCCTGATAAAGCAAACACTGAAGTTATTTTTAACCAACATATATTTATCAGGTGCCACTGATTTCCTAGAATTAGACCGGTCCCACTCCACAAACCACAATCATAACTGTGTGCTTTAGGCAGCATATGGTCAAAAAGATCTTGCTGTTTCCAAAAGCTTAAATAACACTGGGTAGAGAGAATGTGTTAATGTAAAGGCTGTGTGTGCTCAGCAGTAGTGCAAGGAGCCAGCATTACAACTGATTAATGAGCAAGAAAGGCGTTCACATTTCAAAGTGTTATCTGACAGAGCTTTAAAAATACTAATCCAGTATTCCAGAGTACAAAAATCAAGAAGAAATCTGTTTCAAGAGAAAGGGAAATACCCATAAAGTCCTCCTAAGTTCTGCATCAGGGAGTTCAGTTGCCAGTTTAAGATTTTCAAAGCTGATCTTCTCTCTAGGTCTTTGGTTCCACGCAAACAGCACAGCTAGCTGAAATGTTGTTACCTCCAAGTCATACTGGCCAACCTCGTTCTTAAATGTTATCTGTGAATAGAATGACAATTTTACTTATAAGCCTTTCTGGATCACAAGTTTTCTTACTTATTATAAGTACACAGAAAGTACAGTCATTGAGACTGATACACAGAAAACGATACACTTACAATTCCATTGGACATGAGGTGGTGCCAGTGCAGTTTTCTACCACTGTGATTCTTTTTATAAAATTCTTCAACTTCTGGGATGAGATCTTCTAATTCCGTGGGCAGCGAGACAAACACTTTTTCAGAACTTCGGGACCAGGCACCAGCATTTAAAATTTTAATATTCACAGAGTCAGCTGTAAGACAGTATTGGATTATACGACTCTCCAGGTAGAGCAGATAGATAAACAAAATGCATGAGTTTTTTTTCTACTTGTCCTGGTTAGTTGATGGCTGGGGTTAAACCACGACACTACTGTAAATACAATTATGGAGGACTGAATCTTCAGAAAGTAGCAGGGTGTCTACCTACTTAAACATTAAGGTACTTTATTTATGCACTGCTGGCTTTGTGCCAGCAACACTGATGGAAATCTCTGGGTTTTTGGCTTGCCTCTGCAGAGCTCCTTAAGCCCTGATGCAGCTTTATAGCTGATGCTTGTAAGCACTACTCAAGGGTTTTCAGCAGTAGCAGGTCCAAAGCTGGATGTTCCTCAGCCTCTCTCATCACTGAAATTTAATCTCAGAAATGTGATTTAAGCTCTTCATAGCATGCATCCAGCTCTCCTGCTGGCAGATGAAGGAGGAGCACAGCATGAAGCAGTCATGAAGAATGATGAGGGCACAAAAGAAGGGGGTAGTTCAGGCAGTCACCTGGTTGATACTGATTCAAGCCCTTGCTTGGAATTTATCTACATGAGTAGGGCGTCTGTATCTACAAGGTTGCTCATAACGAAAACCCACAATCACTTACAGAATGACGTAGCTCCAGTGCCAACTGTAAGAGCAAGCAGAACCTACAGACACTTCCAATCTAGAGGTAACAATGCCCTGAAGACTATGTTCAACATGCAGTTGATATAATTTTTAACTCAAGATGCAACAGAATTTTATTTTTCACTAAGAGAAATGCAAAATAACAAATCATTTGAAAAAAATACCTGGTAAAGCAAGTTTATTATTTTTGTGCATTTCTTTGAAGGCCTGGTTCAAGTCTTCAGACACTTTGATATCCTGGAACATTCTAGCCAGCTTGTTTACATAGTCTGCTGGCATTCCTACTTCCTGTATAAACAAAGAGAATACTGAACTATGACATAGACAACTATGAACAAAAAGCTTTATTTTTAAAATAATAAACTAAAAAAAAAAATAATGTAGAGCATTACAGTACATAGGTATAATCACTTTATAGTAACAGTTAATCTGCAATGCAATATAAAGGGTTTTTGCATGGCTCATAAGTAGCTACCCCTTAAGGGCATATGATGATCCTTTTAAAGAAATCCAAGTGCTAAAGAACATAGGCATGCATTAAGGAACCAGTGAATTCTGAGATTTGAAGGAATGTTTGAGGCATGCAAATAATATTCTAATCTACATAAACTTTCACAATGAGAACACATCTCTAAATTATTTACATACCTAAACAACAAGCACACTGCATTTTGCGCATTTGCATATGGAAGATATGAAGCCTTTGGATAATCACATGTGAAATATTTTGAAATCTATCACTACCACTATTAGGATCAACATTTCTCTTGGAAAATAGCTAAACGGTTTTACTTTCACAAAGAATTGCAATAAACCGGAAGTATAAGTTGTCCCGAGTGGCCTGCAATTTAAGACAGAACTCTCCTAAGCAAGAAGGATATCTAAGTTCAACAGTAGGAATTAATACCACAAGCAAGAGGCACAACCAAAGAAAGATGTCAGGCTACTTACTCTGAGCCATTCCACCATATTCTCCTCTATTTCACTGTCGGCTGATATATCTAATATCAGGCGTCTTGTTAAGTGAGCTTTGTGATATCGCATGAACACATCTTTATTCTGTACATATTTAAGTACCAAAAGCTGTCAAAAAAGTAGATTTTAATATATTTATTTGCATCGTCAATCTGACAAGTGTTTGAATGCTCATCTAATGCCACTGTAGACTATGAAGTAGAAAAAGGCTACTTGACATAACATTAACACAGTTGCTCTTCAGGCAATCACAGGCATCAGCTATGAATCTTTCATACCTCTGATTTCTTTATTTGTCAACCATCAAGAACCTTCTCTTAAATCAGAAAAGACATTGACATTGGTATGTAAAAGTCTCCCGTATTATTTTCTAGACTAACATTAGTTACTGTAATACATTACAGTCTGATAAAGGCATTAATTCAGCATACTAATTTTGTGAACTGACAGAGACATGAAACACTGCATGATTTACAAGGTTTAAACACACACACACTTGATGACATAATAAACTCTTTTCCCTATTATTACACCTTGCATAATTGTTTTTGAAGATCAAGGCCTCGACCCACGTAAGGAAATAAACCAAACAAATTCATTCTTCAGAATAATCCCAGAAGTAGAGAGCAAAAACATACCACTTCTTTAAGCTTTGCTTCAATTTCTTCAGAGGTTAGTTTTTTGCTTAGTGGTGTTTTTCTTAGCAACATGTCACAGTAATTAGCAAGAAGCTCAGGGCATTTGGATTCAGGCTGTGTTTTCAATCCAACACTGAAGAAAAGAAGAAGAACATATCTTCAAATCATATAGAATCCTGCTATTCTCGAGTAGTCACACTGTTAACAAGACAGA
>NW_009635417.1:0-5657 GCF_000690535.1 Cariama cristata | reverse complement strand
TGAGCCCCTTGGCAAGGATCCTGGTGGTGAATTCATATCCTTGTTAACCTAATGAAAAATTCGGGATAACTCCCTTTTCTTCTTGAAAGAATAAATACTACCAAACACTTTCAGACAGCTTCTACAGCTTGATCATTCTAACTGCTTTTAATATGGGAACTCCAACAATGGAGGTTTACATTGAAATTACAGTTTGAAACAACTAAATATTGCATGGCAATAAGTATTCCAGTAAAGAATTAACAAACGCTGCAGTGAAACGTTTCACTCATCTTGTCAGTATGCTCTAACGATAAAGTCTCAAGAACAGCCTCCTGCACTGCATGTCACAGACTGCAAAACCCAACGTATCTTTCGCATAGTAACAGTAAAATTATTTTATAACAGGTATAACCAGTGGACTAACAGCTTGGAGATTAAAAGCAGATTAGAGCTAAAGAAGATGCTACAGTAGACAGACCGTGGTTCTTCAAAATGCATGCAAGCATAAGGTTGCGTTCTGAGCCTGTGTCTAGACTGGTGAATAGAATAGTGCCAAGAACCAATCCCTATTTGTAGAGCCAGATAGCACCAACTTGATTGCTAGTCTCAAGGGTCCAAAACAGAGGCAGAGAGTAAGACAACAAGTAAGAAGCTGTGGGGATGCTCAGGAATCCAGTGTTCTTGCTCATTCTCTCACCCTCTCATCAACTAGCGTAGACAGTGCTAAAACTCTTTAGGCAACTTGTCCTTTTCAATTCAGAAAGCAGGTTGCAGGCTAGTGTCTTCTGTCCTCCTAAAGACCATTTGGAGTAAAAGCAGATCACCAGTCTTTTGGTTATTACAAGACAGAACCCTCATTTAATCAACTTGTTCACAGGTGTCTCTGAACAGAAGTCTTCAAGATCCTGGCAGCAATGAAAATTTACCAAATTCCATCTTCTTAGGCTGAACTTGCACAAGTTAAGCAGGATGAAGTTTCATTTTACTTAAACCAGGCTGCATACACAGACAACTTGAAAGAGCTTGGGAAGAAGAATGCTGAACAGAAGACCATCTCCATCACAGTGGTTTCTAAGAAATCACTAGGCAGGTTTAGCTTTAGGAGCGAAACAGTTTGAATGAGGTATTGATTCGGATGCTCCCAGGGGAAATGAAAACACTAGCAGAGATCTAAAAAACTCCTCTACCTCGCTGACAACTATACTAAATATACAAAACAGGGATCCAGTCTTTTGTGAAGGTGTTCCTTCAATAACACAACAACGGCAACACTAATCCCTATCCAGGCTTACCATTAGTCTAAAACCAAACACAGAGGAAGAAGCAGAATGCTGAAGACATTTATACCCATCCACCCCTAACTAGAAGTAATTGGAAAGGGAAGCTGGCAGCCCAGCTACGTAAGCCTTGTTTCCGTAGTAAATCAGACTACAAACTGTATATAAGCAACCACGTAAATATATACATATCCTACTCAAGTGGCACATCACATGGTAAATGTTAACAATCAATTGACTGACTGCTACCTTCTCTTGGCTGAGTTAGCAGAGTGGCCACTGTAAGCACGGTTTTTCTTCTTGAGTCACATAGGTCTGCTTAATCTACTGGAAGTTGTTCAAGTTAACCTGGTTAATCCTGCACCACAACAAAAATGTAACACCCAGACAGGTCACACTCACAGCTGGCACAAGAGAAGGTGGTAAACAGCTTGTGGATGGTCCCACCTTAATCAACCACAGCTATTCCCATACAGACTACTGCCTCACTTTTCCCAGGAGTTCTGCTGAAATTGCAGCAGAATTATACAGCTCAGGATTTTGGAATTAATAACACAAGAAGGTATTATTAAAATCAGCTAACAGATTGACTCATTACTCTACTATAAAATAACAGATTCCCAATTACTACAAATAAATTTGAGTTTAAACAGGCTGCTATTCACTGATCCACTGCCATGTGAAGAGCGTCTTACCAGAGGTTGATAAGGAATCTGACATTCCATAAGGCAAAGAACACAACGCACTTTTAAACACATTGTTACTTTTTGAAGAGACATTTTAAAAGAGAAGCTCAATCTTTAACAATTCGAAAACCTTGATTCACATGAAGTTTATATGACTTACCCCTTTTGCTTCAATGGCAATTCAAGTTTAAATATTGTAGCATCATTCACAACTGCTTTGTATGCCTGAAAAATAATTACAGATTAGTGCTTCGCTCAGTTTCTCTCTTTAACATATGAATCACAAAGGTTTTCTCTCTTTTTAGATTACCGTAACGTGAAATTTATCCAATTATTTTTATTACCCAGAGCTTCTGGATTTGATTTTCAATATGACAATTCAAATCCTATGACTCCATTTCCCATTAACCGATGTTTTGCATTTTCCTCTTTTCCAGTAACATACAACTTCCCTTTAAACAGTAACTTAGGAAGGGACTGCGTGGAGGGGGTTGCATATCTGAAATCATGAGACTACACCCAAATGTGTAGTAAATTCTAAACATAAATATATTGCTGAATCAGACATCAAGGTTCTCAACACAAAGATCACTTTCTGACGTGCTCTACAACATTACAAAGCTGAACATAAATGCAACTTCATGCATGACTACAACACAAATTAAAAGCTAATTAGTTGGTAGGAAGTTTCAATATTTTAGTCTGCATATTTACTAGATTTAAGAGCAGCTTCTAGATTTAACAGTGAATGGGCACAAGGATTTCAGAGACATCATGATATGAATTACAACCATTCTTAAACTGAAAACAAATGATCAGTAGAAACACATACCTTATCTCTTGCAGTAAGAAACCTTGGATCATCTTGAAAAGCTTCTTTAACCAACTTACTAAATCGATTAAATAGTGTGAGCAATTGCTCTACGTATTTCTCAGAATCCTAAAGTCAGAGAGGCAAAAATCAAATAAAAAAACCAAGGCTCCATAGAATTCAGTGTGAACTTACACATAATTCCCTAATCTGTATTAATGTAGTATCCTCAAGCCTGCATACTATGAACAAGCATTTTATCTTTATTCTCTGCACTGAAGAGCTCCATAGCATGTAAGCCTCAACACAGACTTTCAGGATAGTATTTCCAACACACAAACCTATATATATATATATACACACACACACATAAAAATAAAAATACGTAACTTTCAAATATTGTATAACAACTTCTAAAATAAAAAAAAAGTTTTCAAGGACCAATAAAAGACACATCCCAAATACTGCAGATACTCAGGCCTCCTAGACCCAGAGAAAACAATGATAAAAAGCTAAAAAAGAACATGGGGAAAAACACTTTTAATGTCCACACTGAACAGCCTCTCTTCCACTGAAAGCCCGCAAATAGGGAGTATTTAACTTCTGCAAAGTTGTTTTTTCGTTGTTATTTTACGAAAAAACAATACACTTACAGTAGTAATAGTTTCAGCAGCTGCTACCATATCGGCGAGTCCAGCACTAACAATATGTTCTTCCAAGTCTTTTAGCATAGGCTCTATGCCATTCGGAACTTTATCCATCAGTGAAAACATTAAATGCAACTCTGAAAGATACAAATACTGATAAAGCCACCAGTCAAAGACCTGTATGAAAAACAAATATACTGCATTTCTGCTAGGGATATCTCAAGTGGAACACTGAATATGTAAAGAACAGATAATCCAATTCATCCCTTAAAAGGAAAGATGTTTTGAATACTGTTCCAAGTCTGGTCGCACAAGGAGATTCTTCTGAAGGCATAAAGAGATATTTATTGTAACGTAATACTTGCTTGTGCATACAACATCATAAGCTTGAATAAAACCCCCTAAAGTCAATGGCAATTTGGATGAAGTCCAGGCTCTCAGCGTAACTGCTTTAAAATACCTGGCAAAAAATGGATCTCTCTCAGTTGGACGCCTATAGGAGTTTATGCAGGAAATTCTATGGATTCAAGATACTTTTTTTTCTAAATTAACATCAAACAGAGCTGTCTTTGTGTATCTTCCAATACCATCTACAATGTTTTGTTTTAATTAAAGACATGCCAAATTCTAAAGTAACAAAAACTGACTAAGGTAAACAGCATTTTTTCCTTTCTGTTTTCCCCAAGAGTTTATTTAGTTTTTCTGAAAGTTACTAGTTCAAAAACTTTAAAAACTGATATGGTTTATTTGTCTAGTTTTTCTGAAGGTATTTCAACATTGCTTAAAAGAAAAAAAGGTACTGAAATATCAATAATCATCCTGACAGAGCTGTTCAAAGAGGAATACCTGGATCAAGGCCACCAGATTGTTTCAGAGAGACCAGAGATTTGAACTAAACACGGCAAAGAGCTCTGCTTAATGAAGTAGAACAAACTGATCGTGGACTCTGATTCTTTTTTTGATAGGAAAAAAAAAATTTGGTAGATTCCCTTAGTTCCTCAGTGCTTTATCTACTGTGAAAGGGGACAAAAGGTAGAGGCCCTGTCTTTGTTTTCTCCTCCACCCTACTTCTGTCAGCAACATCAACATCCTGTCACCACTGAGGATGAAATGTATGTTATCAACTTCTGTATCCCAACGACTGCTGTAAGAACCAAACAGAAAAGCAATGCACAGGGAAGAAAAAAAATCCTTTCAGAACTTAACAACGCAAATTAAGGAATGGAAACTACAAACAACCTTCAATGAGAACTTGCAATGCTACTAGAGACAGCTCACAATGGGCTGGCTACAAGATGGGATTTCAGGAATCATTTAAAAAAAAAATATGGAGTCAGAGGTATTTTCAGTGCAATTTAGATGTACTGTATCTAAGTGATGGCAGCACTGTTTTACAGAGGTAAGTCCAAAAACCTCACTCAAGTTTTACTGGATCTTTTCAATTTTAAAAATGGGTGAGAGGGACGAAGAGATGGCAGGAAGAAAGGAAACAAAAAGATACATTAAAGGGTTCTACATCTGTTTCTGTAAACTAGTGATGGCATGAATAACTCAAGAAAAAAAACTCAGTGGTTTCTCCTAATAAACGGTGGCAGAGGAAGACTTCAGTTACATCCCTAAAACTGCAGAAACCCAAAAAACCCAGATTCTTTAAAGACAGATTTCAAAGTAACAAAACTAAAAGGAACATTTCACTGGAATTTCTCTCAGAATACATTATGACACTGAAAGGTAAAGAAATCCACACTGTAGTTATTGGGGCACTTAAACAAGTTCTGTTTTCATTTTGTATTCATAAAAGCCAAGTGTAGCTTTTATTTCTGTTATGAACGAAATTTAGGCCTCTAATTCCCAATACTATAAGCAAAAAAAAAAAATAAAAAATGCACTAAGCCAATTCTGAAGAACACTTGCAAGTTATGACATCTTTGATAGTTTTTAGTTGGAAAACATTATGCCTGCCTTCCTTTGCACAGCATGTAAATATTAAGTACTTAATGCAACAGAGTATTTTACAATTTTACAGTAGTGCTCAGCTCATAGCCAAAAAACCCAGTTCTTTTTTCAGATGCCATTTAATAAAGAAAATATAATGAAATTCTTTGAGGTGAATAATATCAGAAAGACACATGCATAAGCGAAGTACAACAGAGGATACTATCAGATGTATATATTACTATGTATAGCTCCAGTCTTTAAATAAATTTTTAATCATCTGCACCTGCATCCTTCATTAAAACATTTTAAACAGCAT
>NW_009635416.1:0-2097 GCF_000690535.1 Cariama cristata | reverse complement strand
CTGCATTTCAGTGTGTGCCCACTGCCTCTGGTCTTGGCACTGGGCACCGCTGGAAAGAGCCGGGCTCCGTCCTCTTTGTAGTCTCCCTTCAGGTATCTATACACATTGGTAAGATTTCCCCCCTGAGCCTTCTCTTCTCCAGGCTAAACAGTCCCCGCTCTCTCAGTCTTTCCTCATACAAGAGACACTCCAGTGCCTTCATCATCTTCCTGGCCCTTCACCGGACTCTCTCCAGTCCATGCCTTTCCTGTACTGGGGAGCCCAGAACTGGACACAGCACTCCAGGTGTGGCCTCACCAGCCCTGAATAAAGGGGATGGATCACCCCCTTCGGCCTCTGGCAATACTTTGTTTAATGCAGCCCAGGATACCATTCACCTCTGCTGCAAGGGCACGCTGCTGGCTCATCTTCAACCTGCTGTCCGTCAGGACCCCCAAGTCCTTTTCTGCAAAGCTGCTTTCCAGCTGGATGGTCCCCAGCGTGAACTGGTGCCTGGAGTTATTCATTCCAGGGCCGGGACTAGACACTTCTCTTTCTTGAACTTCATGAGGTTCCTGTTAGTGCATTTCTCCAGCCTGTTGAGGTCCCTTTGGATGGCAGCACACCCATCTCGCATCCTAGCCATGCTTCTCCCAGTTTGGTGTCATCTGCACGCTTGCCGAGGGTGCAGCCTGCCCCAGATCATTAATGAAGAGGTAGAACACAGGACGGGCCCAGTATTGACCCCTGGGGTACACTGCTAGTTGCCAGCGTTCAGCTAGACTTTGTGTCGCTGATCACCGCCTTCTAGGCCCAGATGTTCAGCCAGGTTCCAATCCACCTCACTGTCTGGTCATCCAGCCCAGGAGCTTGTTGGCTTCTCCATCACTTGGGTGAGGAAGTTGTCATCAGTGCTGTCTGGGAATCTCCTGGACTGCCTGTGCCCTGCTGTGTTGTCCTTCCAGCAGCTATTGGGGTCATTGAAGTCCTCCATGACGACCAGGGCCTGCAAATATGAGGCTGCTCCTATCTGTAGAGTGCCTCATCCGCTTGTTCTTCCTGGTCAGGTGGCCTGTAGCAGACACCCCTGGCAATGTCACCCATGCTGGTCTGCTCTCAGTTGGCTCCTCACTCGTCCCTACGCAGAGCTCCATGCCCTCCCGCTGCTCTCACACAAAGGGTGGCTCCCCCTTCTCGTTATTCTCTTTGCCCTGACTCCTCTGTGCATACATCTATGTAATTGTCAGGGTTCTCTTTTATGGCATAGGATTAGGCGGACGAATGTCCCGATCTGGCACAAGAATGCTTGTGAAATGAGAAGTGCTTTGCGCGGTTCATTTCTGTGGTGGGGATGGCGGTCAAGTGCATTGGGAAAAGGATGAGAAGCCGGGAGCAGTGCTCCCTGAATGAAAGTGCTGACGTGATCTGTCTTACAAGGTGAGCTGGGCTTGCTTGGTTGAATTACACAAGCACGTGCACCGTCATGTATAGCCTTGGGCACTGTCAGCATAGGCCCAAAAGCTTGTGTAACTCATCCGTCGATCCTGGTTCACCTAGTAAGAGATTGCCTCTCCCTCAAGGCTCGCCTTGCCTGCGCCCTGCCCCGGGGCTGTGGCACTGCCACCAAAGACGGACCAGCAGGAAGCCCTCCTCCATCTCCCCGCAGGGAGTTCAACAAGCCAGCGGGCTCCTCACGCCGCAGGCCCGGCCTCGGGGTGGACGCTCGGCGCTCCTGCAGCCTTCCTTCTTATCTGCTTTGCTTCCTAGGTGCAAGTGTGGGACACGGCTGGCCAGGAGAGGTTTCGGAAGTTTTTTTTAGCGTGGTAGAGCATTCCTACCGCAACGTGCATGCCGTCGTCTTCGTTTACGATGTCACAAAGATGACCTCCTTCACCAACCTCAAGACGTGGATCGAGGAGTGCAACGGGCACGCGGTGCCCCCCCTTGTCCCCAGGGTGCTCGTTGGGAACAAGTGTGACTTGAAAGACCTGATCCAAGTGCCATCCAGCATGGCCCTGAAGTTCGCCGACGCTCACAACATGCTTTTGTTTGAGACCTCGGCCAAGGACCCTAAGGAGAGCCAGAACGTGGACGCCATTTTCATGTGCCTGGCCTGCC
>NW_009635415.1:0-1146 GCF_000690535.1 Cariama cristata | reverse complement strand
GTTTCCCCATCTGTAATGGGATGGACACAGAGGTGGCTAGTGGACTCGCTGTTACTAGCCTTTCCAGCCACAGGTTCCTTGCTTCGGTATTTCTTAGCTGGAACCCGTGTTTCCATGGAGTATATGAACATCTTTCTCAGAAGATCTTGATCCACACAATCATTATGCACGCAGGTTTTTGAGGCATGAAGCCAGGGGAGCTCCAAACATCCATTGAGAAGGGCAGAAACAGTTCTACCCAGTGGACAGTTGAATCTTGGAGGAAAGGATCAGTTTGTCACCAGTGCACCAGTTGACGCATCCAAGAGCAACACGTCTTAAATCACCCAACATGGGTGTCCTGAACTCACCATACCACCTCGTCCGTCCTTAAATTCAGCACATGGGCTCCAAACTCCCCAACTCGCCAACATCCACTGAAATCAGCACTTGAAGCTGCACAACATTCATTAATTTACTTCACGGTTGATGCCAATCAATGCCAGCTCTGCCTCTTAGTTAAAAATCAAGGACCACAGTGAACGGTGCCTTCTAGTTTTATTCACAGGACTGCCACTGGGTCTATTCTACACATGAATCCCGCAGAAGGGACTTGCCTTCATCTGTGCTGTCCCATTTCCAGCATCTCTTTCTAAACACCAAAGGAACAAGCATTCAGGACCTCATAAGGTTGGTTTCCAAGTAATGAATAATCACCTACGATTTGGGCATCTTCTGACTGCGTAGTCAAAAAGCACTCAAAAATTGACATTCGGGGAGTTTCCATCCAATGCTAATTCTCGATTCTTGGAGCTGAATCAGTTCCTGAGAGTAAAGGCAGGTAACAAGTCCCTGCTGACAATGACGCTCCCTCTCCAAGGACCTCACATCATCAGACTTAACCTCCCAAGCCCTAACAGCTTCCTTTGGATGGAGCAAAGGGAGCAGATATGCTTTGTATCACAGCACTTGCCAGGAGACGATGGAAAACTACCTCCAAAGCGACCACAACTGGGGATCACTCTGGGAAGCTGCCAAGGATGAGCCTTGCCAGGCAAGTGGGGAAATGACTGCCACTTCTGCTGAGCGCACCGCATCTGTGCTCAAGGAAGTTAAACCTGAATGCCTGCCCAGAAGACTCAGGCAAGGAGCCAAGCCAGCGCTCTG
>NW_009635414.1:0-22891 GCF_000690535.1 Cariama cristata | reverse complement strand
GGGGACAGTGGAACCAAAGAGAAGGCCACAATGCTATGCAAGTACTGCTCGGTAAGAGCCAAAAGACTAGTGTGTTTTCAGCAGTGTTTTCATCATAAATCCAACACACAGCACCATACTGGGTGCTATGAAGAAAGTGAACTCCATGTCAGCCAGATCCAGTAAAGCAATCAACATGCATGTCTATTTTTCGGACTTGATATGTAGACTTGATTTAGTTCATTCTCACATTGCTGTGGCAGACAATTTTAGACTTAAATGTGTATCTTGTTCTGCTAGGCAAAACAGAGCTTCCCTGCACACTAAAAGAAGGGACAACTCTTTGAAATTTGGTCTTCACTTCTTCTTTTGCTCTCCATAGTGTTTATGAGGACAGACAAGTTAAATTCTTGTAAGCAACATTATACTGTATCTCAGTCATTCCCAGAAAACCTGTGCTATAATCAGATTAGACCTTCTCACAATAACCTACACAGCTTTACTTAAAAGGCTCAGAATAGAAGAGAATTATTCATTTAAATGATGCCTTACTTTTTTTTGCAACCTATTTATATTTATAAATATTAGTGAAGCTTGCACTGCTGCTTCTAGACTTGAAAATTACAGCACCAAAGTTAGCATCTTCATTTGAGCAACAATACACTTCACAGTGATTGCAACATGGTTAATAATACATGATTCTGAACTATAAAAAATTTAACAGCATAGAATCAACACTGATCATATAAAGCAAATACTATTCAAATACAACTAATTAGACCATCTTTTTTTTTACAGTAGAACACAACTCAATTTACTTAATTTAGTCACATAAAATCTCTGATCATAATTAAATTTAGACCTCTTTAAAATTAACTTACAACTAAATATGCAGAGTGGAGTAAAGAAGAAACAAAACAACTTACTGAATCCCAAGAAAACAATGTGAAGGTTTGGCTTTATTCATTTATTTGCTTCTTTTTATAACAACATGATCAAAGCTGGACTCTACAAAACTGACTCCATAGAAACAATATTTTGAAGTTTGATTTTTACAGGGGCTCAGTGACTTAAATGTCAAATTCATAACATTTTCCTTTAATTAATTCCCTCTTAGGTCTCCTCCTTCTCCATTCATTACAGTGAAGAATTTCTTCACTGTAAGAGTTGTTAAGCATTGGAACAGGCTCCCCAGGCAAGTGGTGGACTCACCATCCCTGGAGGTATTCAAAAAATGTTTAGATGTGGCGTTTTGTGACATGGTTTAGTGGGTTTAGTGGGCATGGTGGCATTGGGTAGAAGGTTGGACTTGATGATCTTTGAGGTCTCTTCCAACTATAATGATTCTTTGATTCTGTGATTCAGGAATTCAGTCAGGAATTCGCTCAGGCCAATCTAGATGAATACTTAGCACACTCCTCGTTTTAAGCACATGCTTTTAAAAGTCAGCCTCAGCATTTCCTTCTTATACACTTTCACAAGTGATAGAAATGCCTGCAGAGCCAAGTGCTTGCCTTCCCTCTGCACTCTGTTGTCTGTCATACCAGCACAGCCTTAAGAGAGAAGGTGAACTCTCTCTGAACTTATAGAGATGTAAAAGGGATCCGAAATAAAAATGAATGTTCATAGTGAGCTGCCAACAGAAGAGAATTTTTAGAATATGGAGGTTTAACTGAGAACGGGTTTAACAAAGCATCTGGGAGATTTTTGGTGTCTATGCTATTACACAAGGCCAGTTACCAGCTCCTCAACCCCCACCTGTAAAGTAGACATAAAGATTTCCTCCTAAAAACTGAGGCAGTAAATGCTGCCAGTCAACTATTTGTGAGGAGTCAGAGACCCAAGACAGACAACCCTCAAAAGAAAGAGCTATCAGACAAGGTTATGAGTAAATATTTAGACGCCAACTAATAACAGAGTTAAGTAGAACTGAGGTGACTTTAGATGGGATGAGATGACAGAAGGGTCAGCAAATGTTCAGAAGTGTAGATACCAGACTACTGTACTGCTAACTAATTTTACTATCTAAATGTTCTTAGTACATTAATCATTAGTTAAGAAAATGAACAGAAACCAACTACACTGAGAATTATGAGCAACATTTCCTTACATTACAGATCTACCAAAACACAGATTGAAATTGTTCAATTAAAAAAGAATTTAATGCAGATAATCAGTTACAGAGTGAATCATGTGGCCAGATAGCTGTCACGGTAATAAGATAACAGATAGCAAGAGAGATGAGGTGTAGTAGATGTAGTTAAGGAATAAGTTAAAAGTATTTAAGCAATGGGAAGGCTGAAAAAGAGGAAGATCCTGGCAGGTCTATCAGGGTTTCTTAGGTAAAATGTAGAGTTATTCAAAGCAATGCAGTTATTTTTGAGTTTTCCCTATGGAGTCTAAAGGTGGTTCAGATACTCAGAGATCTTTCGGAAACATTAGAATCTCACTTAACACAGATCACAAACTAATTTCTAGATACTCAGTGGACATCTATATAACAACTTGGTAGGCAGAGCATTCTCCAGTGAAGACTTGTGTTTTTCACCTTCTTAAGCCTGAAAGGACACACACCCCCACCATCTATTTCCAAAGCAAGATCTCTAACCACTCAGATTGAACTGTAGTTCAGTAGAAGTATCCTTCCTGTGGAAAAAATATAAAAAACCAACACACACACACAAAACTCAGGGTATCAAAAAGATGTGAAGCAAAAGGAAGTACAACAGCTGGATAGAAGCAACCTTGAAGCTCTGACTCCAGGGCTGTATTAATCAGCTTTCAGACAGGATACAAGTAATTATGAGAAGCTGGAAGGCCACCCTGCTTCTCGTGATGTTTGTGAGGGACCACGTGCCTGCCAGTTCAGCTCTGAAGGCTACACAATGTTGAACTCAATGCACAATGTACCTGGAGAAAGAGGGTGTTTAATGAATGTGGACACTTCCAGATCAGGCACTTGTGACTAGAGGTTGTAGATCCTACTAGTTGGATTGTATCCTAGAAACCTAAGTTGCCTTTTAGGAACATAGACCTAGCGTAGCTATGTGTAATTTTCCATGTACAGGTCATCTCAGTAGCATTAAAAAATGCACTATTTTCTTCTGTATTACCAAGCAACTAGTAAAACTTATGAGTTCAGAAGGTTCAGGAATCTTTTGTATACCTTTGTTTACTGCATCAAAGTTCTACTGACCTGTATTCTCTGCTTTTGCTCCCAATATTCTCTCTTGCACCATGTCTGGAATGGCTTGTAATCCATTTATTTTTTATCTCTCTGAAACTGCTGTCTTCTGTCCTTCATCTCCAGACTATTGAGTAGTGGCTCCCACCGGTCTGTGCTTCTGTTTACCCGTAGTGACCTGAAGGCTTTCATCCTTGGGTACTCCCACTTCATTCTTGTTCTTCCTTAGCCTTTGTAGGCAACTGTTCAGCAGACTGCAGACCTCACACACCTTTTCCTTCAATATGAGCTGCAGAAAGGTAAGAAGCAGGAAAGAAGAAAGAAAGAAAAAAGTCCTTCTGTTGCTTTAAAAGCTGCAACTCAGAAATGATGGTCTGCATTCTGTATACACTACAGCAACCAGCAAAAGAGTATTTATTTTCAAATCTGTCACAGAGGTCTGGGTTTTGGTTCTCCCCGCCCTGTTCCCCTCGCTTTACCTTTTTTTTTTTTTTCCCCCCACCAGTAGTATGTAGAAACAAAATAAAAAAAGGTTAATTCCTACAAAAAAGTTAAATGCTACCAATCTACTTTTGGCTAGAAAACTGTTGTAAGTGTTCATACACTGCAGCAGCTTTCTTGGCAGAAATAATGAGAATATCTGGCACTTACTAAACGTTAAGAATAGGTCAACTTCCTTCTTGAAATGAAAAGCATTGACCCTAAAAACATTGCAAGTACCTTGGAGCTGATGGACAGCCTGGAAACCTTTACTCTCTCTCTAAGCACAGGTGGTTACAATACATTACATTCATACAATTTATATAGGATTTAGATCACAAGACTTGCAGATGTTTGAGGCCAGAGATTGTGTCTGAAGAATATGACAGAACTCTTGACTATTCACACTGACTGACTCTTGCTCATTTATTAAGCATTACAAGTGCTTACCTTGCGAGAACAATAAATAAGATCTTCAAAGGAAGCATTTTAAAAGGATGTTTAAAGGTATTTATAGCAGGTACATGCACCAGTTACCCATGTTGTGAGTAGCAGCTCATTTCAGTAGCACAAAAGAGCATTAAAAAATGGGAACAAAAAAGTTATCATTTAAATGAAAATATGTTCTAGGCTTTTTTTTCAATCCCATTTTCAAATAGTAAAATAAAGCTTCAATATTCAGAATTATAGGTCTGTATCCTTTTTGAAAGGTCAGATTTTTGTTCCACTGAAGTCAGCTGGAAATTTTCTGTTAACTTGAATTTCATCAGAAGCAGAACAGCTCCCCATCCCCCTCTCCTTCCCTCCCACCTCCAGTTCCACTTATCCTGCAAAGAACTTCCTGCCTGATACATGGCATTCTGCATGTATGACTCTTAATTCTTTTAACAGAACAAGAAATCACATTTATGAGATGAGAATAAGGTAACTTTAATTCATGTGCTACCAGGTCATGTAGGAATCGGCAAAAACTGGGTAGTGAACATCAAATCCTATCTAATAATTAAATAATAAGATTAAATTAAATAATATTGAATTGTTTATGGTCTAAAATGATGCTCATTTGAACAACTTAGAGCCATGTTTATTTACACAGAAATTTCCTATGAAGTATCTAACTTGAACACACCTCAGAGAACTTATCAGGAAAAAAAGGTGCAAAGAAAGGCTTATTCTTTTTAGTACCTGAGTTCTTTCACGTGGATTTCTCCACAAGTCTTAGGGCTTCCCTGCCTGGCTGAGAAACTCTTTTTGTCAATGTTGAAAACTGCTCAAAATAATATTTTTCTAATAGTCTTGACGAGGAGGAAATGGCATGTTTTTTTCTACTAAACCTACTAATGCTAACCTTTTGCATAATTCACATCTCCTTTTTATAAAGCCTTCGTATGCCTGGCCAATAGCCAATACACCATAATGTCCTTGCCAATGTTACTAGGTACTCAGAAATATAGATGTTTCACATTCCCTTAAGTCCCCAAGGTCTACTACTTTAAACATTTAGTGGTCTCTTCTCTTCATCTTCTTCAGATGTCAATGCAGTGTCTGAGCTGATGTGCACAATGGGTCCAGACACCACTTCACATAAGAGATGTTACCAGTAGGTCACTCCCAGCACTCTTCTCTACCTTTTCACAATCCTTCCTCCCCCTTCTCCTTGAAGTCTTTGAATTTTACTTTCTTTCCTTTTTCAATGCTTTGCCTCTTTGTAATTTTGTTTATCAGGAAGATTTTATCATCACACAGGAGCACAAAATGCATCAGACTCCCTGGGACACGGGTCCCATCTGTCATTTTAAACTCTCCACTTATGTGTCTGAATTACCCTACTGACTTCTGGCCTGGCTATTTGCCCTCCTGGATTTAGAGCAAAGTGTGGAATTTTTACCTTTATTTTCTCTGCTCTTGGTTGGTTGTTTCTGATTTCGCTTATTACTTCAGGCATTCTCAATGATTTTTACAGTCTTTACATTTCAGAGTTACAGTATTTCATCATTCTGTAGCCTGTTTTTGTAGTCTTGGCCTGAAATGCAACAGTGCGTTCGTAGGAGACCATGATCAGGCAGAATCTGGTTGACAGGTGTGAAGCTCTGCGCTCATGCAGCAGTCCTTTCGTTTGGTTGTACACTGTAGTAGTAGGATGAGGAACTTCTGATCACAATTCAGGGTTTACTGTTACTAATCATGCTGGTATGATCAACGTGTCAGCTCAGGTGTGCTGACAGCTCCTGGTGATAACCTAGCAGTGATATAAAAACACAAGTAACTTAATCCTATTCATGAAGTAAGGAATGGTTATAAATACACAGCTTCTAATTAAAAAAAAAAAAAAAAAGGCAGCTTTTATGTGAAAACATTTATTGATACACTTGTGCTAAATAAAAGAAAAAAAATCACACCATTAACTGGAATTTATGGTAATAGAACTATTTAGGCATAGATCAGAATTTTGATAACAATGTATCAGTTTTGTGGAGTTTTAACCACTCTTTTGTATTCTAAATGTCATCGTTTTTCATTATTTAACAAAATATTGAAAATATGTAATTCTTCTTTGTCTGAGGTGTTATCTTTTCTTTGTTATCTCTAACTGCCACCTGAAACTAGCATTCCTACACCCTTTTCATATCGCACAACTTCCAAAGGGCTGTTTCTCACAATATATGGATCAAATACAGCATGCAGATGCATTTTTGTAAAAGGTTGGCATCAACATTTCCTGGAGATATTACATTATCTTTCTGTATCTTTTGTTCTATTCTCTTTCTTTGTTCAGCTTTCTCCTATGTGTGTATGCCTGACTGTCCCTTTCTTTTTTGTGGGTAGTGAACTTCAGCAGCATCCCTGAAAGAATAATCAGAATCCTGAATGCTACTTCAAGTTAGCTTTTAGAGGAGCTGGTCTTTTGTACTGTCCTTCAAACTGCCAGCTGAAAATGTATTATGAAACCACCAATTACCTTTTCCCTCTCCTATTTTAGACTTAAAATTACTTATGGCAGCATCAGTGTTGTGCAAAGATGGTGGCATACTCTTTGTGGAATCAAAGCTAAGACAAGCAGTTAGCTAAGCTTTAAAAACAATCACCATATAGCGCTGATGTTTTGAAGACAGTAGATTTGTCACAATTTGTATTCCCTCACTGTTTGATGCATCAATGAAAGTACACAGAACATTCATGTCAGTAATATAAACATTCTAAAGTCAAGAAAAACACTAAATGAGACACTTCAAACTTTGTGGTATAACTTCAAGTACAGGTTTGTCAACATAAGCAGTATTGTTATTTTGTATTTATATTCAGAATGCCCTTAAAATGTCTAGGCAGGATCCATGAGAGTCTTGCTGTACTGTAAGCATTTTAATAGGATTCGGAATATTAATCCTACCAAGGAAGACTGTAATTTGATAACTAAGACTCGCAAACAATAATAGAGAGGAAAATACAAATAATGATTAGATCTCATATTTTCTCATTCCTCTACCCTATATTGACCCAGTAAATGTGTCAGATTTTCTTACCCACAAAAATTCTATTTTACTGACATGCATGTAAATTGCTTGTTGAATCCCACAAAAACAGTTAAAGACCAACAGAGAAGAAACTAGAAATTAATCCCAAGGAAACAAAACACTCGTAAGAGCAGATTGTAAATAACTTCATCTAAAGTTTGTCATGTAGCCATGTGTTACAGCAAGTAGATAAGAATAATACATAAAGAAATCACATATTATTGCAATTTAAAGTTTCAGCTTTCTCTTAGGGGAGAAAAAAAGAGCAGAAGGTATGCCATCTCAGTCCACAGTTCTTACCACCATTATTTTATCAGTTTTACAATAGTATTTGTATGAGGCAGTTGCTTCTGTTCAAGTCTGTTTTAAAACTTTACAAATGAAAAGTCCCAGTTCCACACACTTCTGAAATTTCTTGTCTGTGGTGCTTTCTTGCTATTCTATTTAATGCAGTGACAAACATCACGTAAGCTTGCACTGTCTGTATGTCACTTGTTCATGTTCTTCTAAACTCCTGTACCTCAGATGTCTAATGTTGTATTAGTTACTGTACTAAGATCCACCAAGATTAACACCATATAGTAGATTTTCATGTTAATTAGCAGCGAACTCACATCCATTTCACTTCATCCGCTGCTATTTCAATAAAAGAATAGGCCTTATCTCCTCTAATGATGAATGTCAACAGTTCCAATGTACATAACAGCTATGGACAAGCCATCTGTAACCTCCCTGCCCTCCTCCCTGTTCTAGCATTTACACTGAGCTGTTAAAACAGCTTAAGATTATATGTTTTCTTGAAATAGGTAAATTGCTAACGGTAGAGGGTAATCTCACATTTAAAACTTCTCTGCTGTCTGAAAACTGTTGCAAACATGGCAACAGTCTTTTAAAAGGACTCCAAGGGATCCAGGGAACTAAAGACCTCTAAACCTGATGTTATTGAATAAATTAGCAGAGACTATATTAAAGGATATAATTAGCAAACTAGATAAATGTAAATTTGTTTGCAAGAGCCAATAAGAGTTCTCCAAAGGAAAGTCCTGTTCCACCAACCTCTTGGCCTTCCTTGAAGTGGTCAGCAAGCATGTGGGCAATCTGCTTGGTATAATCTACCAGGGCTTTTAAGGAAACTAATTAGCCATGGGATAAAAAAGGGTCCTAGTACAAACAAAAAAAATTTAAAAGAAAGGCATAAGAGGGTGGAAGTAAATAGGCAGTTGTAGTGAGTGGAGTACTTCTTAAAAAAGGAAGTCAACAGTGGAGCTGCACAAGAGTGCGTGCTGAGTCCTGCGCTGTTCGAAAT
Source organism: Cariama cristata (assembly GCF_000690535.1). Lineage (NCBI taxonomy): Eukaryota > Metazoa > Chordata > Aves > Cariamiformes > Cariamidae > Cariama > Cariama cristata. The sequence continues at coordinate 14,430 of NW_009635414.1, read as the reverse complement.
GTTCAGGAGTGATCTGGAAAAAAAGTAAGGAGTGAGCTGCCAAAATTTGCTGGTGACACTGAAGTTATTAATGTTACAATATATGCTAGTGTTGTTATAACAATATAAAAGTTATAGTAGAGGCAAGAACTGACTGCAGAATTACAGAAGACCCTTATGAGACAAAGCGTGGGCAATAAACATTATAGAATCATTTAGAATCATTTAGGTTGGACAAGACCTTTAAGATCATTAGGTCCAATCATTAAACTAGCACTGCCAAGTCCACCACTAAGCCTTGTCCCTAAGTGCCACATCTACATGTCCTTTGAATACCTCCAAGGGATGGTGACTGCATCGTTTCCCTGGGCAGCCTGTTCCAGTGCCTGACAACCCTTTCGGTGAAGAAATTAATAAGATAGCAGGGAAAAATAACACTAACCTCAGACGTCATCATGGCAACTGAAGTCACCTTTCATGAGCAATCTTGAAGATATGACAGTAGCATGGTCACACAGTAGCTCAGTTCTTGATGGCAGTCATAAAGCAAGTAAAATGTTAGGAATTAGGGAGAGACTGAAAAAGCACTTTAAAAACAGAAACACTGGGAGCTACTAACTGCATAAAACACATCTGGGTGTTTCTGTGTTCTATATAAGAACAGTTTTCTGCTAGGCAATTTACAAAGGTGACCTCAGAAAAGATGGTAACTATCCAATGTCATTAAACAAATATTTCAACATAATTTATGCTGTCTTCAGTGGACACCTCTATTTTCCCTCTGCCAAGCAATAACTAAAACTCCATATTTTTGCTGGAAGAACTTCTTGCAGAGAAAATCTGTGGCAGGAGTGTGTGTATTATATATTAAGAGCATTTTTTTTTTTAATGCAGTTTTCTTCAATTTATACATTCCAGCCAATCCTGAAAAACAGATCAAATAGCACATAGAAAAACCCATTCCCTTTTTTCTGCTGAGGTCAATAAAATGCTAGCACCTGAGTATTCCCAACAAATTCTGGCACCAGAAATAATTTTAATCAAAAACAGGAGGAAGTTTACCTACTACCTATATGGTTGGCTCTCTGCAGTGTTCAAAACTAACAATGACATAGGTCTTCCTAAAATATGAACGTGTGCATGCGTCATTAGAAAAAAGAACCTGAAAGATTATGTGTCCTCCTTCTACTTGCAACACCAACCATACAAATACTAATGGTGTTGTGTGATTTTTAAATTCTGTTTGGCATGCTCGAAAGAAACAGATGTAATGGGGAAAAATCCACAGGATAGCAATTTATTTGCTTTTGCAAGAAAAGTCAAGAAGCTGTGACTGTTTCCGAGGTCTCAGAAAACAAAAGAGTTAAGACAGCCTTGTACTTTCTTGTATCTTCTGTGTTCTCTTGGTGGGATTTTTTTACCACAGTCTGATTGTCCTTCAAAAAGTAGATTCCACCTCTACAATAAGTCTTAAAGATGTCTTTTAGCAATTCTGTTTCATTGATTAAAACTATCAAGAAAATAAGGAAATGCCAAAGTGGGCAAAACACTTGTATCCTAAGCTACATGATAAATTCTAGTACGAACAAACATACCATTCATACCGCCTCCTACATTATTTAGCTAGTTTAACAAATGTAAATTAAGTACTTGAAGTCAGCAAAATTAACTATAATAGATGAGGCTTACAAATGAGTAATTCCATACAGCTGCCATTTGCTCAATATTATAAAAGCACTCTTAATTTGATTTAACACATCTGTGAAGTGACTTCATTCTATAGATTTATTATCTGAATTTGCATTTTTTTCTGCTTACATGAGGGGAAAAAAGAGCCAATTTCACTTGGAAATTCTCATTTATTAGGTTGTTATATAAATCTCTTCTATAGGGCTTTGTGATGCAAGTATCAGCAACACCAGTGAACAGGGTTCTATGGTAATTAGGGATAAATTAATAGATCTGAGTGAAAAAACACTAAGGTTTTTGTTTTATTTTGTCACTCCCCCTCCCTCCCCCAATTAGCCCTGGTTACTCTTCTACTGTCGATTTTGAAAACCTAGGTAGGCACAGATGCTTTTATGATTTATTAATCAGATTAAAGTACAGAGAGACCCTCAAGAAATGCCACCTTGTTTCAGTGATTAAGCACTCTCCTGTTAGTTTGGGTGTAAGCCCTCCATACGTTTAGTAAATAATGTAATCATCTTTGATCATCTTTCCTGGTGCAATAATTCTGTTTCTTAGCTGGTGTAAGTAGAAGTAATTTCCTTGGCTTCAATGACGTTAACACAGAGCTCTACCATGCTATGGCCAATATTATTCTGGCCACAGAGCATCTTTCTAATCTTAAAAAATAGCTTAGTTCTAGCTAAAGAGATCATAAAAAATAATAAATAGAGGAAAAGTTACCTTTTTATATCATCTATGAAACAAAGGGTCTGTAAAAATATTATTGATGTTACTGACAGACTGTAACAAGTCACAAGGTTTTTCATGAACCTGTAGTATGTGTACTGCATATCTGAGGAATGAAAAGCTTCAAACCATATTCACACACAAGTTCTCCAATTCAGCACAATTTATTTGATTTCAATTCCTTAAAAGTCATACTGTATTCATTAACTATTTTAACACATAATGACAGTCTCAGGAAAGGAGTTCATCACCTGTGTGTCACCTAACTTTTGTCACTGCAGTGCAGCAGTTGATGCATGATGTTGGAGGCATTTAGTACCTGTCTACATGGACAGCAAGTCAATTACCAAATTGCAGACTATTCTGAGTAGGTCTCACAATACCCTTTCCAATAAACCGTTTGTCATTCCATGGGATAATTCGCTGACCATATGGCAATATAAATATTCACATATGGTAGAGGATCTAAGCCTTATTATTACTATTTTATTATTAATTGTTAAACTGGAATCTGGTCTTTTCCTTTTGCAAGTGTTGGGTTCCTTTAGATACTGTGGGTGCTAACAACGCAGTCACACATTTTGGTTTTATATGGTGGTTACACAACTTTTCATTTCAGGGATTAGCTCCAGCAATTAGAGAGAACATCTCTTAAAGACTAAGACTAATCTAAGTGAAAAAAAAACCCTAAAGTTGAAACTATGAAACCCAACTAAACTGAAGGCGATTCTAAACAGTTAAAGGTCTTTTTGTTCTAGTCCTTCTGAAAAGCTGCTGGCCATGTTTGAATGTGTGGAAATTTGTGTCACATTCAGTGCAAGATGGGCATGTATTTCAAATGAAAATACATTTATTAAAATACTCTTGTAACGTCTATAAGAATTTTCTGCCTTTTGCTTGTACCACTTTAATATGAAAATATATAAAGATGTGAGAGTCCTCTAGATTTTTCCTAAAAGTCTATGATAAGGCCATAATGCTAGCTATAACTTTAGAATATGGTGATTATCTGTTACTTATTCTCATCTGAGAAGCAGTCATACTGTATGGCACATAATTATGCACATTCATATTTCTGAACAAATACAGTATTATGGATGAAAAGCCAGGTCTAAACAGCAAGCTCTGCACTTAAACAGTGGAACTAATATTATTTAATTTTTCCCAGTGTTCTGCAGCCTGTATATGTTTAGTATATACTTAGATTTTGATCTATAGTATTCTTTTACCACGTTACTGGAAAATGGAAGACAAGGTCGTATTTGTTATCGTCAGTTGTACATGTCAATATACAGAAACAGAGGGAGGAAAATAGACGATATCTGTGTTTGGACACAAGGCTGTGCCATACAGACCATCACATTTATTCATGATCAAAAAAACTTTTCACAAAAAACCTACTGAAATTGGAAGATTTATGGTTGCTTCCTTAATATTACGTACTTTTCTATGCAGTCAGTGTAATAAGTAAGAATGAAGTTTCTTAATGTTGCTTGAACATTTTTGCACATGATGAATAAGACCCTTTTATAGTCTGGAAACAGTGATAATTATATTTTGTACACTCTGCACTGAATCTATAATTCTCATTAGACGTACAAGCTCTTCCACAGTGTTTCAGGTAATGAAGAATAACCAGAGCCATGCTGCATTAAGAGGCTCATTTTTCCATGAAGCAATAAACCATACAACATTTATATTAGTGACTCTCTGAAACTGCATGCAGTAGACATAATAGCAGTTACAACCATCCATCTTGTGAACGACAGTGACGGGTGTTGCCCAGAGCTCTAAGTAACATGAACATCAAAAAGCACTCAGTCTCTTAAAAACTGGTCAGAAATCATGCAGTGGGACATACATTTGATCCTGAAATAATCAATCATTCACCTATATTTTTTTTAGATGCTGAAGAAAGTTATTGAGAGAGCATAAAGTATGCTTGCTTTGAAGCAGACATTTGATATATCTAAATAGGTAATAAAAAACATCTGAAAAAAGTCTAGCAATACCAGAACGTTTGCACAAGCTAAAATCTCATTAGGAGTGGGAGTACAGGTACTTATATTGGTGCAATTGGTATGTTGTTCTTAACGTTGAATTGCGGGAAAGTTCTGAAGGACTAGGAGAAAAACATATGGGTTGGTGGTTTTTTTTCCTGTTTAAAATATTTTCTTTTTGTGACTAACACAGGCATCCAAGTTTGTTTGGATGATATAACAATCATGAAATTGTTGATGGGATGATATAACAATCTTCCTTTTCTAACCCCAGCACTTACATTTTACTGAATTAAACTGTTGTAGTGACCACATTCCTTGCATCCACTCCTGTTTACTGATGTGCAACTTATAACTACTGTGTAAATTCAGTGTCCTGCAAGGTCTTACATAGCAAAGAGATGGCAGGAAAAGTTATGCTTTCAACATCTTAAAAAAAAAAAAAAAGCAGCTTGTATGATATTTTAATATTTTCTAAGCAAAGCTTCTATTCCTGACCTGTAATGCCAATTCTCTTCCAACTTAAGCTATATAAAACATATTTTACAATATACCTAATTATCTGCAAGTATTCAGACAAACTCCTCCTAACTGTTTATGCCATTAGAGCTCTGCATGTTTAGGTGGTTTAGCCATACGCGTGAGCCCTACTGTTCTATGCAATGTATTGAAACTCCTTTTGTATTGCACATAAACTGCCCAGGGATATTTTCTTCTAATAGCAAGTATTTAGTAAAGTATTTAGAAAAGACAAAACTAATATAACCATATCTTTCTACACAGCACATACAGAGTTAGAAGTGTGCCCTGCCTGCATAGTTCAATGTTTACCAATTTTTCTTCAGTATTTTTTTAGGTATTATACAGACAACAAAACTTCAAAAGTAAAACAATAACCTCAAGACTATATTGTACAACACCTACCCAAACTTGCTAGCACAATACACATACTTCTTTCAAGTAAGGTGGTTCATAAGGAAACTCTCTTAGACTGGCAATATTTATTTTTCTCAGAATTTCAGCCCAAGATTAAAAGGTGATATCTACACTATTACTGCTTCCCATTTAGTATTTTATATGCCTGACAGAACTTTTGAGTGCATATCAAAACTAAGGCAAGTTTACAACGCCCTGGCATTGATAAGAAGCCCCAAAATGAATATAAATGTGATATGTCCACTTTATGCTGTCAGAGAGATACAAAATGGTCTCAGCATAAATGAGAAACCCTACGGAGTTTGAGTACATCAGTTGGTAGTAGCTCAGATGCCAGTTAAGTATGTGTCTGCATGTCAAAGCACTTATAAAGCAAATATCATTATAATACACAAAACTGTAGTGTTTCAGTGAGAGCTTACGATGAATAGGGCTTTAACAACCCACACAGAGTCTGAAGGATGGATACTAATTTTTTCTTTTACTGACTTCTAGGTAAAGACAGAACAGTGGAATATGTTTTGTAATCGGTTTTGTCGCTCTAACAGTAAAAAATTAATAAAATGGTAGACAAGATACTGTATCCTTCATGATATAAACAACAAACCATATGTTAAACAGTTGGGGTTTTTTTACAAAATCTATTTGTTTCTTACAAACTACAACTTGATTATTTAAGATGCATGCAACAAATCTGTCTTGGCAACAACCAAATTCCTCAGAGATCTCATTCACGAAAAAGCTACTTTAACTCCCCAATATGCCATTTATAATCATCTCAATCACTGGTTCATTATAATCTATTTGAATGATCACATTTTATTTGCAGATATTGTACTCTCATTACAGTAAACTCACATACTATCACAGAAATTGTGTTGACACAGTTGTCACAGAAGCACAGACTGTCTGAGGTTGGAAGGCACCTCTGAAGGCCATCTGTTCCAACTGCCCTGCTCAAACAGGGCCACCAAGATATGATTGCCCAGGACTATGTCCAGATGGCTTTTGAGGATCTCCAAGGATGGAGACTCCACAACCTCCTGGGCAACATGTGCAAGTGCACGGTCACACTCACGGGAAAAAAGTGTTTCCTGATGTTCAGAGGGAACAACCTGTGAGTCAGTTTGTGCCCACTGCCTCTCATCCTGTCTCTGGGCACCACTGAAAAGAGCTTAGCTTTGTCCTCTTTGCACTCTCCCTTCAGGTATTTATGTATATTAATAAGGTCTCCCGCGAGCTTTCTCTTCTCCAGTCTAAACAGTTCAAGCTCTCTCAGCCTTTCCTCATAGGAGAGATGCTCAAGCCCCTTCATCATCTTTGTGGCCCCTCATTGCACTCTCTCCAGTATGTCCAGGTTTCTCTTGTACTGAGAAGCCCAGAATTGGACACGGTACTCCAGATGTGGCTTCACCAGTGCCAAGTAGATGGGAAGGATCACCACCCTTGACCTTCTGGCAACACTTTTTCGAATGCAGCCCAAGATACCGTTAGCATTCTTTGTGGCAAGGGCACATTGCTGGCTGATGTGCAACCTGGTGTCTACCAGGACCCCCAGGTCCTTTTCTGCCAAACTGCTTTCCAGCTGGGCGGCCTCCAGCACATACTGGTGCATGGGGTTGTTCCTCCCCAGGTGCAGGACTCTGTACTTTTCCTTGTTGAAGTTCATGATATTCCTGTCAGCCCATTTCTCCAGCCTGTTGAGATCCCTCTGGATGGTAGCATGACCCTCTGTCATCATCCTTTCCTTCCAGCTTTGTGTCATCAGCAAACTTGCTGAGGGTACACTCTGTCCTATCACCCAGATCATTAATGAAGATGTTAAATAGGATTGGACCCAGGACTGACCCCTGGGATACACCACTAGTCACTGACCTCCAACTAGTCTTTGTGCTGCTGATCATCACCCTCTGGGCCCAGCCATTCAGTTTTCAGTTCACCTCACTGTGTCCTCATGCAGCCCATACTTCAACAGTTTGTCTAAGAGAATCTTATGGAAGACAGTGTGAAAGGCCTTACTGAAGTCCAGGTAGACAATACCCATTGCTGTCCCCTCATCTACCAGACCAGTCATTTCATTGTAGAAGTTTGTCAAATTGCAACACTCCAGTCATGGGAGTCATCCCACCACACCTCCGTGATCCGAACAAAATTGTAGCCCTGCACTTGCACACAGATCGCTAACTCAGCGTGTTTATTCCCCATACTGCCTGCATTACTGTACAGGCACTTTAGAGAGGCAAATAGAGAAAAAAATACCTTAAGATAATCAGACACCTGCCTGTAAGGTTTAGATTGCACAAACCTAGGATGTATTGAGTTGGATCACTGCTAAATCAAAGTAGATCCCCACAACTGCTGTTGTACCACAGATGAAGCCTAAACATTTTCCTACCATCATTTTTCTTTGGGCAAATTACAGACATCTCCATGCTTAGTGAGAGAATAACAGTATTGATGTATTTGAAGTCTCTATGCCATATATGGTGTGGCAGTTGGTAGGTTTTCTAACTGACTCGGACAAGAGGAGACCTGTTTAGCAAACATGTCAAATTTTCACGGCTTTCACCCTTTGGATGTTCCAGCACAGCTTTGCCAAATATCTCTGCTGTTTCTGTAGTGTTCCTTACTTCAATAGAGCACAAAGTTATTCTCGCACATGCACTACTGGATAGCAGCCCAAGGTGATGACATCCTTAGGAGAGCATGAATGCATATGGAGGTTGGTAAAGAGCTCCCAGAGACTGTCTGGCAACACCCCAGCAGCCCCATTGCCCCTGGGGTAACTATCTCAGTTTATGACCTTGTATCCTCTGTAATCTGCTAAGAATCACTCCCAGGTTTTAGCAACCGTCATCTTATGGTCTCATCTCATCTGACTCTGGCCGGTGACTTACTTCCAGAGGATGTCACAGTGGTGATCTGTAACCAGCCAAGCTCCTTGCATTACTGTGTGTGACTCAATATGAAGTTTCCTGTGGAATCTATTGCAATACACAGGCAACAATGAAAATAAAACTAGCGTAGCATTTCTGGACAGCTGTGATATGACAACACAGAATGAAATGTGTCATGAAGGGATTCAGTGACCAAAACTATTTCCCAGATTTATCATAAAAGGAACTAACAGAATTGAACATGCTAGTCAGAGGAAGGATGTGTTGACTTTAAGAACTCTTGCACTATGGATCTTCTCTGCACCAAAGCTTGTCACAGAATTTGCCAGTCTGCCGGTCACAATTTTAAAGATATGAAAATAACTTAAGGGAATGGCATTATGTATATGAGCATATAGCAGTTATTACCAGATCAATTGTGATTTTAAAAAGGGTTGCTACATTTTTTTTGTTTTGTTTTTAAGGTTGTAGGTCTGTGTGTTTGCAAATGACAGATCTGGCAAAAATGAAAGACTATCACAAATCAAAGTAACTGCTTTTACTTCAAACTGTATACCTGCGATTTCAGCCTTTCTCTATGAAAGGAAAAAAAACAAACCCACACAACATAGTCTCCAGATTAAGACTGCTCTGTTGAACAGATGGTTGCCAATTATGTCAAAGTGCTAAACTACATGAAGTGGTAGCTTTCCAGAGGGTGTGTATTGATGTCCGTTGAAAATAAAACTGAAAACATTTAGTGGATTCCACTGAAGAAACATGTGAAGGTTTGAACTCTCATGATATAATTACCCTGTTGTTTGTAAAGAGTCAGTGGTGAAAGAAGAAAGGAAGAATTACTTTTAAAAGTTCAGCTACCATACTTTCATATGACTCCTTGAATCCCGCACTATTTACTGCTGCTTCAGTTAATTTGAAATGGATTGTCTGCTCAACTCCCACACCAACAAAGACTTCATTACATTGAAACAGTAATAAAAGAATACCTTGATAGATTAAGAGCATGTCAGTCTAATCATAATTCCTATGCTGTTCATTCCTTTTAGCCTTAATGGATAGTGAAGTCCCATAACAAAGTTTGCCCTAACAAATACTGCAGATTTTCTCCTTTCTGACAGCTGCACATTTTTAGGAAACTACCCATACAATCTGTCTTTTTTCCTTTCTCATAAATAAAGCGCTGTTTCGCTTTCTTAAGTAATCACTAGAAGCAAGAGTCAGTGATCTTTTCTTGGTAATATTCATAAGAATTCACTAGTTTAATCAGTTTTGCATCCAACATTGTACAAAAGAAAACCTAATATTTTCATTTAGTTTACCTTAGAGTTCACCATACCGCTTCCTGAGCTATGGCCATTCCTGATTTTTGAATTTAAGGGTAAGAACCAGGACACCGTACCATGATGTTTTGGTTTGTGTTTTTTTCTATATCTGTACTCCCAGCAGTACAGCAGACATGAGAAAAACACATACAGGTCCTTTGTCTAATCAGTATAACCAAGTTCACTTAATGGTGCTATAAGAGGAAGACAACATTTTTCTTGCAACAAGCAAGTAAAACTAGCTGTAGCCAAACTATGGAGAAAGTAAATCATAGATGCATATTTTGATTTTTAAGATACAAGGGTGAATTCAAGTTTTTTTTCACTTAGCATTAAGATGAAACAAACACTTAAGGTATAGCATAAATATGCTGGTTAGTATAATCTAGATTATTCACTAGAGAAGTTTGTTCATTACAGCTGTTTCCCCTCCTCCTGCAATTCAGTATATGGGACTAAAAGATTCGCAGCTGAACACTCAGTACTACGTGATTGATTTCCCCACTGTAAACTTTCCTGCCTCTCATCATCCATTCCTTTACCACATTCTGCAGTCAGTCTTTCCTTATGTTAAAGAAAACAATAAATTAATTATTCTCAAGCAATGTAGCCCCATCTAATCCTCCATCTAAATTTGTAAAAGTTATCATCACCAGCATATTTGATCTCTGTTCAATGTGATGCTTCCCCTTCACACAGATACCTCACACTGACAACATCCAACCTAGAGGCAGCATTTGAAAGATCTCATTACTGGAAGCTGGTGTATCAAAACGAGCTAGCTCTGTACTCAGAGGATTGAGACAGTACCTCAGCCATTTCTCATTAAATCTTCCATAAAAAGTAATATATACATATATGGTGATACTTTTTTTTTCCAAGTCTGGAGATCCTAATGCTCACCAGACCTTAGGAGGGGATTTGTGATACTCGTGTCATTTGAGCTGCCTGTAAACTGAGATTTTTACTATACTGATCTTTAAAGAACCCTCTTCCTCCCTACTCCTTCAAGAATAAGTGTATTTGCCCCAGTAGCTTAATCAAAATCCTGTTCACCGTTGCTATTGATGAAGGTATTAATTTTCATTCCTTGAATCAGGAGTACTTAAACCAAAGTGAAAAGCATCAGACCAACTCTGGTATATTATGCTTTAATTCAAGTCAAAACTTGAGCTGTTTCTCATTTTTAAAGTAAATGTATTAGCGAAAAATAAACACCCTCTAGAATCTGCTGGAAATTTCTGAAATACAGCACTACATAAAAAAAAGCTTTATAGACCCAAGACTAATTTCTAAATAGTTCTGTTTATTATTTTCTTAATTTCTCCTAATCTTCTGTCTCAGGCATGGTAGCTGCCCTTGAGCACTCATGTCTTCATTGTTTACTTCAAACTATTCTTCACTGCACAGAAAAGCCATATGGAACTCTTTTTTTGTATTATTATTATTTTACATAAAATCACCAATCCTTCCACTCCTGTATTTCAGAAGGCATTCAAACTAGAAAAAGAATCTGGAGGACTCAATCTAGAAAGCTCAAACACATCACGTTTTTTTGACATAGACATGAAAGATTTTTGACAATAAGCTTTCTTTTTTTTTTTGTTAAACATTGTTGAAGCCTGGGCAATTGCAATAAAAAATTAGGTGAGGTGTCTCAAGTATGATCTTAATAAGACAGGCAAGGATAGTTCTTCAGTTAACAACAATCAATTAATTTTAAATGAACAATTCAGATGCACTCTAAGAATTTGATCCAATAAGAATTTGCATCAAGATTTCCTGCTTGATGATACCAAAAGTATGCTATTGGCTGTTGGAAACTGGTGGAGTATTTAAATATAAATCTATCTTCTGAATAGAAAGTATTAATGAAAATGATATTAAGAAATATAGCTCAATAATTAAGCTTCAATTTGGAGACTGTGCTGAGATTTATCTCAACTACTTTATCTTTCTGGTATTGTATCTAGTGTTTGAACTCGCTCTATTTTTCACCCTTAAAGACTGTGCTACACAAACATGCAGTGTTAACAGCCCCTGCTCAGATAGAAATAACACAAACCCCCGTGAGTTCCAGTTATGATTTGTGCTCTAGAGTCCCTGATGTTTCCATAAGTCAAAGAAGAATGATATCCTGATGGCTTCACGTAGCCTTCCTCTTATTGCTCCCACCTCGCCCCTCTTCCACTTTGGGTCCCCCACAACTGCGTCCCACTGGCTCTTCTACAGGCTCCAGGAAAGCTGACCTACAGCAGAGGTTACAGGCTCAGTGCAAAGTTTCTGAGGGAGGTCATACTGCCCACGTAATTTCCACGGGCAGGTTTAACAACCAGCACGCTTCCTTCTACCTTCAGAGTACATCTACAGATAGGAACCATAGGCATAGCAGAAAGGTAAATTTCCAGATGCCTTTAGCACTGTTACCTTTTATACTAGTAGTGGTTCTTTTAAAAACATAAAACCAACGCAACATATTTAGATTAGAAAACCAGTTCACATTAGAAAAAAAGGGGGGAGTTGTTTATTGGCTGAAATGTAAGTTGAAATAAGATTAATACCATATACCAGGTACAAAAAGTGAGTATGAAATATTTTAAGCCATCAGATTTTTTAATACAGGTGCACTGTGTTGCCTGTGTATTTTTGACAGAAAAAAGGCAGTGGAAAAGAGGCTGTTCAGAAACAGATATAGATTTTTCTGACAATGGACAAGACTTTTTTTATAGTTTTATTTAAAATAATCCTTTCAGTTTGTTTGTGGGTTTGGTTTTTTTTTTTTTTTTGGTGAACTTGTATTGTACAGCTGTTTCCTAATGCTTTGAGAAATTATTGATCTTAGCTCTCAAGTACAAAATCTGCCATAAGTAAATTTGATCCCCCTATTGAGAATGCATCACTTGAAATGATGCATCATTAGTGGGGGAAAAGGATTTCTAATGATACAGCGTGACTGCCATCACTAGAAAAGAAATATTTTCAGTTTTTGTTGAACATGTTCTTATCCCTCTGGTGGATTTTATAAGATCAAAGAAGCAACAGCAACATCAAACAATTATTTACAAAATGGTACAGGCACAAGACAGATACGGCATACGTGTTAGTGCTTCAGAAGCTTATTATGAGTTAGCTAGTTCTCTACTGTGTTGCACAGAATAAGTTTTTCATATTGTTAAAAAACAGGAAAAGACCCACTAGATCTCCAAAGTCTATGGCTCTGTGCGTGTGATGCACTTCAGGGATTTAATTTTTGTTTTCCCAGTGATTTTATACTTTAAATTTTTAGCAATATTTTAGGCAGGCTTATTTTAAATGGCCCAGAGAATTCAGTGATTAATATCCAATCATAGTGATTTTATCTACACTGATCCATTTCAAGATTTTATATAGTGTATTAAAAACAAAAAAGGAAGTTCCTATTGAGTACAAAAAAAGCAAAGATATCGTCAGAACAATAGCCTACATCTTCAAGGGTTATGAACCCTGTTCATTTATCAAACCTAGTTAGGGAAGGAGTTGATCATGTATGCTTCAAATTGCAGTTGTATTTTTCTAGGAAAGGCTGACAGATCGCTGAAGTGGGAAGACATAGAAAGCACTGTGGTGACCGCAGTGGGCTCACTGAGGGGAAAATGTGTAGATACACACAAAAGGAAAGAACCTTTCTTGCTAGAGAAATAGCCCCGGAAGATGTTGGCGTGGTACTATCCCTTCCAGGATTTGGAGGGCAGGATGGTAACGTAGACAAACAAATAATCTGAAAACCAAATCAAACAAAAAAGCATGCCAGCGTGCACAGAGGACCCAAAATATAGCAACTGCGGAAAGGGGTTGTGCTGGTTTTGGCTGGGACAGAGTTAATTTTCTTCATAGTAGTTGGTATGGGGCTGTGTTTTGGATTTGTGCTGGAAACAGCGTTGTGTGATTCAGGGATGTTTTTGTTATTGCTGACCAGGGCTTACACAGAGTCAAGGTCTTTTCTGCTCCTCATCCCACCCCACCAGCGAGGAGGCTGGGGGTGCACAAGTTGGGAGGGGCCACAGCTGGGACAGCTGACCCCAACTGACCCAAGTGATATTCCATATGATATGGCGTCATGCTCAGCATATACAGCTGGGGGAACAAGAAGGAAGGAGGGGATGTTCGGAGTAATGGCATTTCTCTTCACACATAACTATTACGCATGGCATTTCTCTTCACACATAACTATTACACATGATAGAGCCCTGCTTACTCCGCTGTGCCTGAACACCTGCCTGCCCATGGGAAGCAGCAAATTAATTCCTTATTTTGCTTTGCTTGTGTGGGGGTCTTTTGCTTTACCTGTTAAACTGTCTTTATCTTAACTCTCGAGTTTTCTCACTTCTACTCTTCCAATTCTCTCCGTGATCCCAACATGGGGGAAGTAAGCGAGCAGCTGTGTGGGGCTCAGTTGCTGGCTGCAGTTAAACCACGACAGGGGTATTTAGTGATCAAACTACAAAATGTTTCATTTTATTCTACTGGGAGAAGACGACTAAGATTCAAAAGCTAATATTGAAGTATATGGAAGAGAACAAGAGAGAAAAAGACATTGCTTATCCTAAGAAGTTTTGTGGGCAGCGTAACAGTTTGTTACTTATTATTATAATGCAACAAAAACTATGAAATAACCTTGTCAACCTTGTCATTTCAATTCTTTATGCATTGACTTTTTTCCTGGATATGTCAGTGAATTCTTCTCTCCATAACATATTGCCATAGGCTAAAATTGCATAAAAGAGCTTTGTCACAGAAGTGTCACATGTAATAACATTATACCATAAAGAACACTGTCCTTAGTTTCTTCTGGAGGTCTACATTTCAAAGGTATTGCAGCACCTGAAATACTTCAGCTCA
>NW_009635413.1:6603-14431 GCF_000690535.1 Cariama cristata | reverse complement strand
GTTTTTAAGATTTGGCTTTATTTCTCATTTGATTTGATATACTCTGATTTGAATGGCAATAAATGCAACTAATTTCCCCAAGTCAATTCTGTTTTGCACATCATGGTAATTGGTGAGTGCTCGCCCCGTCCTTATCTCAACCCACGAGCCTTTCATTATATTTTATCTCCCCTGTCCAGCTGAGGAGGGGGAGTGATAGAGCGGGTTTGGTGGGCACCTCGTGTCCAGCCAGGGTCAACCCACCACAGTTAGGATTCACGGATGCACTCCTGTGCCAGGACCGACGGTCTGTTCAGGCCTCTTGTCTCTACTACCAGGATCGGTCTTGGGGAATTCGCCATGGTTTTAGGATATGGTGGTGCATTTCCCCTTTCTTTTCCTGGGCCTCGCTACAATTTCAGAAATCTGTGCCTTAGCCTTTGTGTAATGAGTTGTGTGGTTAAGCGTCCCTTGATCGTACCAGAAACTCTCTCACAGCTAAGGATGGAAAAATACTGATTGTACCGGCAACATCTGTCGCCTGGCCAAGGATGGGAACTTGACAAAACAGGCCTCAGTACATCTCTTATCTGGATAGAGGCTCAACAAAAGAGACCTTGGAGGCCTGAGAAAAGCAGGCATTGGTACATCCCTTACCTGAATCATAGCTCGAGTAGAACACGGTACCAGTGCTACTGGAACTTTGAGAATTCCAGCAATTACCAACTCAAACTGTGGCCAGAATGGAAATGTACTAAAGTAAACCATCTTGTGAACCTATAAGCAGCGGTCTTAAAGCGAGACCCTTTGAGTTCTCCTGGACCACAGTGGGCTGCAACCAGCATCTCCCTCTGAGCAGGACACCTCTCAGACCTCGCAAACCCTCAAGTTTGTGAAGTTCGGAGGGTCATTGCTGAAATCAGACAATGAAGCCTAGGCCGAAAATCCTTCACTCCTAGAGATTCAACCCTCACCCATTGATGCAAAGAAAAATGGCTGTTTCTTTTTTCTGGGGACTCAGAAACCTGACTGACACTTCCTGAGAGAGACAGTGCCTTTTCCAGACAGACTCATTCATTGTGAGTGAGGAGAGCTTCCCAGCATCCCAGGGATGTCTTTGATCTGAATCACCATCAGCAGGGAGATGGGAAGTCTGACAGACAGGTGCTGCACTTTTATTTTGAAAGATAAGAGCTGTGATGCCTAAAACTTTTCTATCGATGTTCGCACCAATTTCTGTCTCAACCTCGAACATGCTGCCTCAGAGTCCCCCCGATGTGGTAGGTCTGCCTATATGAAGCTGCCTTGTGACGCAAGATTAAAGCCTCTGGAACCTGCTGCCTTCATGACCATACAAATTGCAGAGGATGCATGTTTCAATGGGTTACAGGTACTTAGAAAAGCCACACAGCCTCCATGAGTCTTAGCTATATGTATTTCACTATTTAACGTAATTTCAGCTGTGATATAGTGAGCTGACTGTTAATACTGTCTTGTCAAGGAGATTATTTGGTCTTTCTCAGAGGGAGTTCACTGTGTGGAAAGCAAAAATCTCAGCATAACAATTCATTTTAAAAGAACACCTACGCATAGTCATTAGTACTGTACAAAAAGCAGCATATGTTAATTCCTTGTTTCTCCCATCATGAAAATCAGTTATCCTAGTCGGTGTGTTTTCCAGTGCTCAAGCTGGATGGGGTTTGAACTCCTACAGAAGACCTCTGACAAAATGTTCTAGGTTATTTATGGCTGTGAAGGAGCAAAAGACAGGGAAGCAGATTGTAACTGCGTATTACTGCAGTGGCAACAGCAGAGGCCAATTTATGAGAATGATGTGTTACAAGTGCAGTCCAGCTAGAAAGAAAATATTTCTGATGCCTAAGAATAACAGCATAGGAAGTCTGTCTTGTGTCTCTTTGCACAGTCAGGGTCTGATCCAATATCTACTGGAATGATTGGGAAAACTCCCTTTTACTCTGCATTTTGGGTCCAGTCCACATAGAAACAAGATCATGATCAAAAAGAAAAATAAAGAAGAGCCAGTCATGAAGGAATGTCTTTAAAAACTGTAAAAACAACAGGCTGTGCATGCTTTCAGCACAGCTTGTCCATTTTGAGGTTTATACCAAATTTTGGAAAGGACTGTCAGAAAAAATTGGAACATTAACTGGAGTTGCTTTGGAGAGTTGGAGTCATTTTGAAGAAAAGTTGAAAAAAGGTGTGGTAATTCTGGCATCAGTCAGTTTTCCCGGTTTCTAAGTGCACTGGTCCATTGGCTGATTCCCTGTACACTGAGAGGCTGGCTAACTACAACTGTGTGCTTCACAGTGGAGATGCGTTCATATGAAACAAGATGCATCATCATGACACTACTGTGAAAAATTATCATTTATCACCTGTTGTCAGGGGATTTTGTCCTCTTTTTTCCTGTCTTTTTAATTAACAGTTGGACCTCATGACATTAAAGGTCTTTTCCAACCTAAGTGATTCTATGATATAGCCATTGCATTGGCACTTCTCAACCTGTGGGACACATGGGCCCCCTCCAAGTTTTGAACCACCATGGCAAAAGGGCTGGGGGATGTAAGTCATCTCAGGTAAAGCTAGGCTGGAAGTATCTCATCTCTGCCCTGCAGCAGTCACTTTTTTGGCATGGTTACCCACTGCTTGCTTCAGCTGATGCATAAGGAAGTGCGAAAACAGTTCTGAGGTACAGGTTGCTCTTCCCACAGAAATCATGGACTGCCATACCCAGGATGTAAACAGCCATTGCAGGCAGGCAAAACAGGCAAACAACGCTTACAGACACAAGCCACAGCCTCTAAATCAGAGGTAGGCATTCATTTTGAAAGAAAGACGTTCCCCTGGCATGATTTAAAACTAATTGAAATAATTAACAACCATTAGAGCTCTCCAACTAATGGATGTCATCTAGTAGTCTCAGTTTTCAGAAAAGTCACTATTTTGTTACTTTATCAAGACTAAACATCACAAAGTTGGACTTAATGAGCGATCGTCAACACAAAGGGCTGCATCTGTGTGTCGACTTCTTGTCATCTCAACTGTGTAATGAAGCTCTGAAAGGCCATGCAATTCAAAATGCATTTCTCCAATTATGCAGTACACATTAAAATTACCATCCTACAAAAGATCATGATTGAAAAGTGTGGTTTCAGAGCTGGGACACTCAACAAGAAATGCACCTGTACAACTTGCTGCATTGGGAAAACTCGCTGAGATCAGCTGTCATCTTCAGACAGTGGTTTCCATCTACAGAGCATACCCAGGGTTCCAGCTTCAGGGTGAATCACAGAATTAGTTTGCCATCCTTCTTTTGGCAAGGCAGTAAAGCAGAAAAGCTTTTCAAAAAATAGGCTTTTATTTTTAAGTGTTGTTTTCCTAGGATATTTTACAGTTAATAATCTCCAGTGCTAATGTTTTCAATTAAAAATCCTTTGTACAGGACTTGGACTTATGGTAATTGCCCCAGCAAAATGTGAGCAGTTGTTGGATGTAAAATGTGATCCATTTGATCTCACTGAGTATGTGTTATGTTTTGCTTTTATGCACAGTTTGCACACCTATTCCTAATAATAAGACATCAAATAATAATCATTCCCAAATGACACCCAGCACGTGCTCCCACAGACAGGAATAAGCACTGTGTTCACCGCATATTGTGAATGTCCATCCTTCTTTACTAAATTCATCATGTTTCCAGACATTGTCTGATACACATATCAGAGACAAATAGCTTATTTGTATTGAAACAGTTCATAAAGTGCCTGTTGCTAGGGTAACCGTACCTTTTTCAGATATATTTGCAAGGACAGAGGCTTCCTACTTCTTTGGGTCTTCATAAGTAGCTTAAAAATGAGGACTCACCTCCTCAATTCACAAAGGCGTCTGCATGACATTGAATTAAAGAACCATAAGCCTTAGTATGTTGTTAAGTCTGACTTGGTATATCTTCATAGCACCATGCATCAAAGTACTGATCCAGTTGAATATATATTTTCAACCAGCCTAATATTTAAACTTAATTTTAAATATATGGGGCTTCAGGACAGTAGTTCTTAATTTGATATTGTTTTTACACTCATTCTATATTTTATATTGTTGGGGTCCATGTGCTTTGGTGCTGTTCCCTCCACACAGCTGTGTGAGCCTTCCCCTGGCCACCATTTTAATAAAAGGTTTATATACCACATCTCCTCAAACTCATGCGCACTGCTAGGTCTTGTGGAGCTTTCCCAAGGCTTCCTACCACCTTTATGAGCTGATTCCATTAAAAAAAGATCGTAGTGAACTAAAGGACTATATATCTTTCCTTAATGGCCCTAGCAATGGTGTGAAATGCTAAGGAAGACCATCTCGGACAAACAACTTCTATTCTGCAAATGGTCGTGGCAACTAACAGGCTGATTGAAAGACTGAACATGTAGCAACTGAGAAAAAAATGCTCTTTTGGTCCATTATGGGCTCGTGTCTTTGTGCTGTCCAGCTTTGTGAGTGTGAAGTGACAATGCGGTCCACAAGAGCTGTTTGAAATTGGCTAAAATAGCTCTCTTTCTTGAAGTATTAAATGAAGAAAAATATGCACAACTCATCTCTGCATTTTTTGTACTGCTTCATCTGACAAGTTGCCTGAGCAAACAACAGTTCTTGGGGCCTGGACCCACAAATTCTTGCCTTCTCATAGCAGTGCTTATTCTGAGATGATATTTTGTGCTTGTTTAGCTTAAGTCCTGGGGTTCTGAACTGGATCAGGCTGCTTAGGGCCTTGCCCAGGCAAGTTCTGAAAATCTCCAAGGATAGAGTCTCCAAATGAGTCATCCAAACAGTTTCCCATGTTCTGATTTGTATCCATTGCCTGTTGTCTTATCACTGTGCACTTCTGAGAGGAGCTTGACTCTGTTGCTGTACACTCTCCCATTAGGTACTTGGGGACAGCACATGAACCTGTTTCTCTATTTCTTTTCCTGCAGTGGCACCCAAGTGCTTTTCCCCCAATGATGTCTGCAACTCCTGGAGGAGGAGATCTGGCTCCTGAGGTCTCAAAGTGCTTACAGACAAAGACGGTCCATCAGCTGGATTTATTTTCAGTGCAAGGAAGTGGATTCCCCAGAGTCACATAATTTTTGTGTCTAACAAGTAGGATTTGCAACTTTGATCCATTTTGATATGTCATCCTGCCTCTTCTGCCAGCTTGCCTCCTTGGCCAAAGCAAATGAAATGTAAACTTTAGAACAACTGACGCCATTATGGTCAGCTTTTGACTCTTTCCTTGATTTTTTAAAAATATTTTAACTGAAAGTGGGCTCCTGATGCCTGCCTACCTTGCTGAGTGTATGTATGATCCGTAACAGCAGCTCTGTCACCATTGCTTGATCTTTTTTAGTCCAAACAATGCACCAAAGTTATAGACACATTGGATGTCTCTAAATGAAAATGTGAGGTGGCTTATAAATCCCCTATCTTTAAATCATGATTTTATGAAGATAGTAAGAGCACAACAAGTAGAGTCAATAGAGGATTTAGTCTACAAGGGAGCTGGAGAAGAGTGGGCTCTACACACTTAGCTCAATGACTAGCGAGAAAACTTTTGGCATGACAAGCCCACAAGCATTCTCCCAGAAGAACAGCAGATCTTCAGGCTAGTACACTGTGAAAATAAGTGCTGTTTCATGAATAACCACATAGAGTGCAGTTTCCTCCCTACACCAGCTATCAAAGGACAAGCAAGAAATCACTGAATGGTACAAGAATTGGTTCTAAGGGATTCACCAAGTCACCTTCATAGACACAGTGAAAGCGTAATAAGAATTTTAAGAATTCAAAAGACTACAACCCAGTCCCCTGTAGAGAAAGCTCCTATGGAAACTGTATTTAAAGGACAGAAGCAACGTAACATGTACATTTGCAAATTTCCACTGAAACCACTGAGTAGTCCTAGCTTTATTCTCATGTGAGTTTTGCCAAAGTGAAATCCACTGTAGGTTTCCAAAGTAACAATGCATTAGGATAAAGATTATATATAACAAATTCTCAGAGATGTGTGACTGTGTAAGTGCAGTCACAATCAATTAAGACAAGAGGAAATGGTCTCAAGTTGCGCCAGGGGAGGTTCAGGTTGGATATTAGGAAGAACTTCTTCACTGTAAGAGTCGTTAGGCATTGGAACGGGCTCCCCAGGGAGGTGGTGGAGTCACTGTCCCTGGAGGTGTTGAAAAAACGTTTAGATGTGGCTTCAAGACATGGTTTAGTGGGTTTAGCGGGCATGGTGGCATTGGGTATACAGTTGAACTTGATGATCTTTGAGGTGTCTTCCAACCATAATGATTCTATGGTTCTATAATAAGACAAAACAAAAGCTTCCTTTTGAGCTTGTAGGTTTTTTATTGCTTCCTTTGTGACACTTTTGGGAATGTGTAGAGCTGGGATGAGAAAACTGGCATACAAATGTATGTGCAGATATATCACGTTTAGGGGAGGGAAACATGGAATTCCTGTGGAGGATGGACATGATCTGAGCCCTAGTGCTTGCAGCTATACAGAACATTCGTATGGGGAGTAGTAAACTGCATCTGGGACGGGTATGAGCAGCACAAGGACAAAGTGTATCCATGCCTGTTTATGGTAGTGTACACAGAAATGCTACTCTGAATGCCTATGTGACTGCAGCTCAGATAAACATTCTTTGTATGTTACTGTTTAACATGATTAATTACAGTAGAATCTTTTTTTTTAGCAACTACTAGTACCTGCTCTCTCAAAAGACAGTAAATAGTGACTCTTGGTATTTCAGACTGCTTCTCATGTTATTTTATTGCAGATGTAAAAAGGACAGACTGAGACATAAAGCAAGAGTTGTTCAGGTTTTTTTCCTCCTTTTCTTCAAAGCAAAATTTACCAGTGAGCAGCAGTGTTTCTCTCCCTACATGTAAGTTTAATGATGCTTTGATTTATCTGACTTGCTTGAAATGGTAACATTTTCTTCCAGGAAGTTTGCTTAGGGCTGTGGGTTGAGCAACCCACCTGGAAGATGTGCTGCATGTACTGCTCCTCGCTCTGCTATGTGTCTGGCAGTGTAGCATCAACAAGCAATGTAAGTCATATCATAATCAGCATCAAGTAAATAACCCTTGTACCCATCCTTTCGGTTGCAGAGAGACCCAACCAGCTTTTGGCTCCTCAGGCTGTTCTGCATGCCTTTGATACACATCCACTCATGTTTATACACCCGCAAATCCACCCACCTACACAGAAAGTCACAGAGGACTGAAAAGATCTGAAGCACTGTTGCAATGATAACAACCTCTAAGACGCAGGTCATGGCTCTCAACACTGCCTAGTCTCAGTCGTGGGTATGGCAACATTAGAAAGGGTGTTGAAACTGCCTAAATGGGCAAATAACATCAGATTTTTAGTAAGATTCTTTGAAGGAATGTGTCCACAAAATCTGGCTTTCACTTCACATAGAAAACACCTAGCCAAGCCTCCGAGAGGAACCTTTTTGGGAGGTTTCTCAAAAGCAATGAAGGTAGGTTTGGTTTTGGTGCCTCCTGCTTACAAGGCATGCCAAATTTTCTGCCAACAGATCTAATTCAATGAATTGAGACTGGCACAGAATTTTGTCCTGGAAGTCCAACCTTGACTTTATTGTATGTCATACAGTTATATATTTCAGAAGTCTATGGACTGACTATGAAAGTTCATACAGCATGGAAAAATGTCAGTTATGATGAAGGCAAGAACCAACTGTTAAAATGAAAGAGAATCCACCTGAAGAACAAACAGAGCAGTACAAATAATCATCCTCTCTCCCTAATGTCAAGGAAAGCAGGAC
>NW_009635413.1:1841-6582 GCF_000690535.1 Cariama cristata | reverse complement strand
CACCCCTGGCTTGGCTGCCACTACCCCATAAGTAGGACTGAAGAAAGGCAACATTGGAAATGCTTTTAAGAAGTAAACACAGGAAAACACTCTTTGTTGGTCTGTTATTTTTTTGAAGTGTCTGTCCCTAGAATGAGGAAGGCGAGGAAGCTCTTCATGCAGCTACTACTCCACCGGTACATCCTGTGTTTTGTTTCAGACAAGCAATGAGCCTGCGTGGGTGGCTGCTCCACTCGTTTTCTGTTTCACTGGCTGTTGGAGGAAAGAAAAAAATGCTGTACTACCTTGCTTTCTGCTCACCTCTGAGCCTGAAACCTGCAGCACAGCATTACTGTGATTAAACAGCCCAACCTCCCCCAGCACCACAGACTCACTATCGATTTTGTGGAGGAGGATCTGGGTCTCCCTTCCCGGCATCCCACAGGTGACATGCTGAGGACTGACCGCCGCGTGGCAGTGGGCTGTGGTTCTTGAGGGTGGGCAGCCTTCCGGATCTTTCTCCGTGACCACCCCTGGTGCGGCTTGGCTTGTACATGCGGATGGGGTGAGCAGAGGGTACAGAAACAGCCCCCAGCACCTGATCTGGGAGGTCTTGCTGGCTTTGTTCTGCACAGCAAACTTTCGAGCAGATGCTCTCTTATTTGTTCTACCCACAACCTGGTCTCCTTCTTCCAGTGCTGCTGTCAAGACCCACTCCCAAGCCCAAGTTAGCTGCCCCATTTTTTTTCTCCCCCCCCCTGCCCCCAGTTTCTTTATTTTCTGGGTTATGGGGCTTTCTTAACCCTCCTGGCTCTCTAAAAAATGGCCATCAGCTGTATTTCCTTCCCTGCTGCTTGTCCCCTACATCTTTTCCTCTCGGCTTCCCTTGGCAGTTATTTATCATCCCCTTCAGCTGCTGGTTCAGAGGCTTTCACCGAATTTCCCTGCACAGCCAGGCTGTCCCTTGAAGCCCCCTTAGTGGGTGATGTCAGACTGACAGTGTCCGTGGGTGAGCCAGGTCACAGGGGTGGGTGTTGCTGGGCTGCAGTTCTCTGGGACAGCTGGGCACCGTGCCCAGCACACCTCTGGGGCTGTATGCTGCCAGCCCTGCCTGTACAGGTGCTCCCTCAGCGATTTAGGGAGTGATGCTGCTCAGCCAGGCACAGGATTGACATTTCTTTCAGAGTGTAACAGCCATTGCCACTGGTACTCATGTCCTCACTCACTGTTTCTTGTTTGCCCCTTCTTTGTTTTATTTCACTCCCATTTTTCTCCCTGTCCTCAGGAACAGTATTAACCCTCTTGAACTCCATGTGTGAAGTAAGAAGCTGCAGTGTGAATAGTCCCTTCTGCGTTACGTCATACATTCTGAACCTGTTCTTCATGGTTACTTTTTCTCAGTAAAATGATTTATTATCCCATGTTATTGGCAAATAACAGAAACTGCTGTTTATATCCCCTCATGACCTCGTTAATCACATATATATGCTATGCAAGTACAAAGCAGCGTCAGAGAGACGGAATCTGTGGTTCCCTGTTACAGCTCTGTTGGTATTTAAGGAGAGATGATTTTAGCCTGTAGTGCTTACATAAATTTTTCTGGTAACAGCTTATTACTGACACATGGCAACCAAGTCTGGCAGTTCACCTTGACGATAAAACAAAAAAATAACAATAGACAAATTGTTAAATCTACATACATTATATGACTTTTAAATCTACATACATTATAAAATTACTGGAATGGTTACTTGGGACTGCAGTGCTGCTCATTCATTTCAGTGACAGCTCTGGATCATACAGCCCTACATCACTTTCTGTCCAATTTAAAATGTTTTACTGCCTTGTACTTATCTTCTCTGTTGATAGGTTAAGAGGAAGCTACATCTGAGCCACCAACACCCCACTGTGCTACTGATCACTTTTTGAAAAAAAAAACAAACCACAGAGCACTATAATCAGCTAAACCTCCACAGGGGGGGATAGTAGGCTGAAGTCAACTCAGCAGGTATTTTTTGCCTACTGTTTTCACTGTCTTAAGCTTTGCAGCTGAATGGATAACAACCCCATGTGCCTGTTACAGCTTCAGCCATGTCAGATCGGGAGGACAACATGACAGATCTCTCCCTTCCCCGCTCCGACCTGCCATGCTGAGAGCAGCCGGAGCAGAGGAAGCACATCTCCAGCTTGATGTGCACAGCTGTGAATCCATTTGTGACAATATAGCTTATGATCCTCCCTGTTAAGATGGTTATGAAAAACATCCACAAAATGTAACAGGCCTTAAGAGCTAAGGGCAAGGGGGAAAACTACACGGAAGGGTGTGTGTTGTACCATACACAGTCATAGACGGATGAGAAAGGGGAGCTTTTTGAGCTGTGTATGCCAGAAAATTGCCTTTCACACCATGCTGTCTATTAACTAAAGCATGTTTTTACAGTCTGGTAAAATAATGCATCAACTCTTAATTATTAATTCCATAATAATGCATATAAATAAATTTAATACATCTGAAAAATGTAGTCTTGCATATTTCTTGATGAAAATACTTGCTTTGGTTAAAGGATGTTGATACAGCTGTGGTGTTACACAGTTGTTAGCTACATACTCACTGCTCATTCACAATACAATTATAACAGAAATGAATGAAGCTCAAAAGAAGCAAACTTACCACTTGTTGCACCTCTGCGTTCTAAGCAATAAAAGAATAAAAGAAAACAAAATCAAATCTCCAGGAAGGAAAAAAACATTTGTTCAGCTGTATCTCACAGGTTTACTGCTTGAGTATATTTTGTTTGATTCAGATCTATTCTCACTCATCTCTAATTAATAAGTGATTTGTTCCTCTGATTGTCTGTTATCATTTTAGGGTTTTTAGTTAACTGTTTCACATGGATAAGTCAGTGCACTGTCCTTAAGACTGCATGTCTCATTGTATTTACACTTATGAGCAGTGAGCAGTTCTCTGAAAAGCAAAAATAAAGTTCTTTGCAGAAATGCATCTTTTAGTTAAATTCTCTGGTGCCTAACAAGGAATAAATTCTGATCCAAATTTCTTCCCTGTGTTATGGTATGTATAATGGCTCTCACTTGCATGGGTTTTCTGATACCCTTGTTCTAAATTTACTCCGTTCCAGACGCATCTATTACCTCAAGCTTCTGTCCTTTATGTACCCACTTGTTTTATTTGTCAGCTTTAATGTGTTATAGACTGCTAACCTTTCTGTCAAATGTATTTTAATTTCTTTAAAGCTTCTAAGGATTACTTACTTTGAACAAGCAAAGAGATGAAGAGGCACAAGCTTCACTCCTTTCTCGTACCAGAATGAAAATCAGTGGGCTAGATTCTGAATTGGTCTAATTTGGTACAGGCCCAAGAGAAGGCAAAAGAAAGCATCATACTGTAATTTCTTGCTCCTTTTGCCATGGACTCAGCATAATTCTAACAACCACTACTCTCTGGCTCTGCTTTACTGCATTTCCAAACCTGCTGTTTATTAAATATAGATGCTTGTTTATTAAATACAGATGAGTAAGTGATTTTGTGATTTACTGTTTGCATTAAAGAGCAAACACAGTCAGAGAGATTAACTGAGGTGAACCAAAACAGTTGTTCTCAAAACTGTTATGAAGCTCAGAAGTTATGAAGAAATAGATTTGCATTTTCAACTATGGAACATGACTCTTCTGAATTGTTAGAAATACTTTAACATTTTGAAATGACAAAATACGACTGCTGATTTTTTTCTTCTCAACAACAGTACTTTACTAGGACTGAAAAAAATTTGAAAGTTATTTCAGTCATCCTGGCAGTATTTGCTTCTACACAAAACATTTTTGGGAATCCCTTCACTCAGCTATAGCAGTAGCTCTGTGCCCTTCCAGCAATGCCCCCATCGTTATCCAGTGTCATGTGCAAAAAATCATGGTGTAAACCAGTTTCCGACTGCCTTTGCATAATAGAGCATAGAACATGAAGCCAAGGATGTAGAACAGCATATTGTTTTCATACGCCCATACTAACAGCTTTCAGTCTACTCCATGTTGTAGCTGAACAACCAGTCACCTACAACCGACCATCTCAGGAGACTGCCAGAAGTCTTTTCAGCAGGTTTTTTACCATGATCTAGTAAAGACACCACTGGGATCATGAACTCCCATCTTCAACATGGGTCTCTTCTACAGTGTTTACAGCACTCAATAGCAAATAGCTGAGCATGCCAGATGCTTACATGTTTTTTGGTATAATTCATTTTTTCACTGCTAGTTAGGAGGAAGTTAGTAAGCTTTACATTAATTAGAGATATGGCCCTATAAGCCTCAAACCAATCTGGTGTTCTCCGTCCATACTTGGGCAGCTGATGCACTGTGCTTCATCTGGACCCAGCCTGATGCCACACCAGCTGAGAGATACTCTCTCAGACACTCTCTTTCTAGTGCCTTTTTCTAAGATTTTATTGAGCTATTTATTCAGCAAGGAGAAAAGTACTTAGCTGTCAATTGCTTTGCAAGACCAAATGAGACAACCTCCTTCTCAACTACTAGATTAGCGTTTTGAACCCACTGAGCATCTTATTACAGATGTGCCAAACTGTCTGTTGGTAATCAAGGTGCTCAGGTGAGATGAGTAATTTTCACGGCAAGGAAGAATTTGCAGTAAACATTATCAAAATATAGTATCTTAATGAGAGAATGTGTTGGTTTTGGCTGGGATAGAGTTAATTTTCTTCATAGTAGCTGGTATGGGGCTATGTTTTGGATT
>NW_009635413.1:0-1815 GCF_000690535.1 Cariama cristata | reverse complement strand
AGTGTTGATAATTCAGGGCGGTTTTAGTTAGGAGTGCTTACACAACATCAAGGCCTTTTCTGCTTTTCACCCCACCCCACCAGCAAGTAGACTGGGATACACAAGGAGTTGGGAAGGGACACGGCTGGGACAGCTGACCCCAGCTGACCAAAGGGATATTACATACCATATGATGTCATGCTCAGCATGTAAAACTGAGGGATTAAGAAGGAAACTGGGGATGTTCAAAGTGATACTGTTTGTCTTCCCAAGTCACCGTTACGTATGATGGACAGCCCTGCTTTCCTGGAGTTGACTAAACACCTGCCTGCTGATGGGAAGTGGTGAATGAATTCCTTGTTTTGCTTTGCTTGTGCGCACAGCTTTTGCTTTACCTATTAAGTGGTCTTTATCTCAACCCACGAGTTTTTTCACTTTTACCCTTCCAATTCTCTGCCCCATCTCACTGGGTGGGGAGTGAGTGGGCGGCTGGGTGATGCTTAGTTACTGACTGGGGTGAAACCACAACAGTGATTTAATATCTTTGTGTTGCATTTCTTCTGAGCGTAAGAAACTGATAGTGTGCTGAATTATGACAAGTCTTTCTACTACAAAGTTAAATGAATGTTCTCAAATTCTGTCTGATCATTCATGGCTTTATCCTCTAGAATAATAGACAAGCAACTATATTCTTTATGACAAAGCTCTATGCAGAGTCATGGTAGAATTAGTATTTATTCTCCTGACTTGAGGTTCTCTAGAGACACAAAGCAGGTGACAGAAAATTGGTTTTACATAGAAACTAGGAAATGCTGACCTTGAAGTAAAACTATGGGATCTGGATTTCTTTTACAAGCAGTTAATTTTAATACCTATGACATGCATATGTGCTCATAGAACCTAAACCTTATAGAATGAGATCCTAGCATAATTTTAAAATAATTTTATTTTTATTAAGAATTTGGGAGTATAGTCTACATTTTGCCCATAATCACAAAGGTTTTCCGTTGTGTTTTTTGAAATATGGGCAACAATTTTAATCCAAAGTACATATATGAAATAAATCGGACTTTGACAGTATACATTTTCTTATTTGAAATTATGCATTATCAAATAGCATTAATAAATGTTGTTTAAAAGGTGAAAAGACATAAGATAAGCCAGAAGAATACCCAACTTCTTCAGTGTTACTTTTGGACGAAAGCTCAAGAAAGCCCATGTGGGAGAAATAGGAGTTTCTGTTGTTTTCTCTGATACTGACAATGTCCTTAGCAGAGGAGAATGTCCAGCGGCTGACTCCAATCCTAGATATTCCCATTCCTTCCCTTGTGAACTCCCCCCACCACTCCAGCATTTTCCCAAGGTGTCATTTCAGACATAGGACAAAATTTTAAATACAATTTTACAAACCTTTTTATTTTTAAAATGACCTGACCTATATTCAGGGGGGAATTGAATTAAAACTATTATGAAATCACAGCACTTAAGGGAAGGAAGAACAGTGATTCTTTTTAAGGGGTGAAACGAAAGCCAAGGTTTTCTCTATTGCATTTGTACTACCTTCTAAAACACTGTTAGCTTATTCACCTTTCTACCTGCAAGAAATGATAAATAGTGTTGCAGAAAAACCTACACATAATGAGATACTGTATATAAGGCTTCTACTTCCAGGGATACAATAGGGCAAGACTTTCAAATACTGCATCATTAGCAATCAATGGGAATGACCTTGGAGTAATTCAGCATAACTAAACTTTTAAAATTCATAGGTTAGATCATTCAGCTGGTGTACAGAAACAATGATGTATGACTCATAGAATCATAGAATCATAGAAT
>NW_009635412.1:0-13146 GCF_000690535.1 Cariama cristata | reverse complement strand
GGGTAACTGGTCTGGCTATTGAAGACTGTCATTTGTAATACACCATTTATACATTATGAACATGTGGTGCTTTAAAACCAGCATGAAATTCTGCCAGTCATAAAATCTCAACTGCTCTATGCATAAGCATTTTTTATTCTTGTTGCTATCAAAGAAATCCTTGAGTGTCTTTGACTATCTAGATCTAGCATCACCCATGAAAGATGTCATTACATTTCTACTGAAGCAGCTGGGAGGGACACCATGAATCTCAGTTATATCGTTCGTAGTCTTTCTGTGTAAGCAGACTGTGCTCTTTGATAATCAAGGATAGCTGTTTCCCTGGCACAAAGATGAAGTCTAGTTTAGTCTCATTTTTTTAATTCTTGGGATGCAAGTATATGAGCACAGTTCTGTCAATCTTGTTCTTTCTGACATAAATACTTAATGGTATCCTTATAGTCAAATGCCTGAAAATGACATATTTAACTTTTAGTTCGTCACTGTTAATTTGAAGCATCTGATGATGCTATGTTTACCCTGTGAGAGTTTACTATTTACCCTTTTAGAGAGTGAGTTATAGGTAAATTAGAATTGGCAGGCCACATACTTTTAATTTTTTTCTCTGATGGTAAGCCATTAACACTTCATATAGGCGTTTTGTAACAAACAGCCCTCCTTACAGAGGAAATTAACAAAAAAATTATTTCTTTTGAAGAAAATACAGTTAAAATGAAATAATTCATCCTTTTCTGCAGAAACTGGTTGAAAAATGGAAAATATTCTTCTTCAATAGACATTAGACTATACTAAAAAACAATATAAGCTGTCTAATTTGCATTCTCAGAAGACAATCTAAAACGTCATGCAGGTTCTTCCTTGCATGAAAAAGGAATAACTTTAGAAAAGGTTAGTGTAATTTAGGTTCTCTAGGTTTTTTTGTTGTTGTTTTTATTGCCGCTGAAAGAAAAATTTTCCAGCCTATCATTTGGACAAAAGAAAAATATCTTACATTATTGATTTCATAGGTAATCTCAACTCGTAACTGCTCACCTTGTTAAACTGACAACATAGAAATATATCACTTATCATAGTGAGGAACTGAATTTAACTTTCTTGTTTGTTTGTTTGTTTTCTTTCTACAATGGTTAACAATACACTGTATTTAGATTGGGAAATTATTTGGGGAGTAATTAACTGCAATGTAACAGCAGTATTACTGAGGAATAGAATATTGATATGCAATAGCGAAACACAGCCAGGCAGAGCCTCTGAGAGCCTGCAAAGGAGAAGAGAATGGTTAATCATATTGATCATAATAATAGTTCCTTTGATTTAATAATGAATATTATATATTTGTGTATGTGTGTATGTATGTGTGTGCATATATATCTGTGTGTGTGTGCAGATATACAGATATCTATATTTATGCACTCATACATAGATAGATACATACATACATACATACACACAAACACACATATATTCTTGGGATTTGCCCTAGCTTAAAAATATACCTTTTAAATAAATAAGTCTCCGAAAATATAGGAAAATTATTCAAAATCATTCAATGATTCAATGGAAGTCAAAAAGGGAGCAGTGGTCTCTCTGTTGTTAACTTTGTGGTCATCATAGCTAGATGCTGTTATCCCTTTAGTGACATAAGGTGAGGATGGCACTGTCATCTATGTGTGGAACGTTAAGCAAAAATTAGAAAAAAGTCAGTCAGGTTAAAAACTTTTTCAGCTCCCCTTTCAAAAATCATCAAAGCCAGAAATAGAGTTAAAAATGCTGGTGAACAGATGCTGTGGTGAGGGATGTGTTGAAGGAGCTCTCAGACAGCTAAAGGACGGGGAATAAAAGTAAACTATTTTCTCCTTACTGTACTCCCAAAGGTACTATATTCAGAGTAGGCAAGCAGAAAAAAATTAAAAATTAAAAAGAGCTACTGTAAGATCATAACTATTTTAGTTACATGTGATTTTCATCCAAAGGAGTCTTTGCCCTTTGATATACCCCTGTTTTATAACAACAAATATTTCTCAAGTGACTCAAGCACTACCTCTTATGACTCAGCTCATTAATTTAGACCTACAGTAAATACATTTTTTCAGTATTCTTGTTTGCTCAAGTAAAAAGAGATTTTAATATTATGGCCGTCAGAAGGAAAATGATGAAGTGTTAGAAGGAAAACAGTGCAGGACCAATGAAAGTGAAATAAATCTGGTTTGGCATGGCCTGACATAAGAGAGAGATCAGGATTCTTAATCCCTCATTTTCCTTTTTCCCCTTAAGAAATATTTTCATTGTAGCAGAAGAAAAATCTTCATTGAGCCCTCTTCTTGTTAGCAAAGAGTTCTGGTACATTAAGCTTCAATAACACATGAACATTACTAACTGTATGTGAATGTTTTAATTGCATAAGCTACTGAATCTTGCAGGGGGAAAGAAGAATCCCACCACTTTCTCTGCCACTATGCATTTTGCAGGATGCTATGTAAATAAGAGCATTCGGCTATATTAAAAAATGTTGTGTCTTGAAGGACATTACAGTAAAAACAAACTTACTCTTTCTTCTTGGGACTTTCAAAATTAGATTAGCTAAGCAAAGAGTAACCATCCCTGTGCATTGAAAAAGTTTCATGAAACTTCAGGGGGGGACGAAATCCTCAGGCTCTCAGCCAATGAGTGTTTCAACATTTGAATAGTTCAATTAATATAAAAAAAAATGTGCAGATAGTTAAAACACTGACCAAGCAATGATTTCAGTTCATCAAAGTTCAAGATCAGTGAGAACCATTAAATCATGCTGCTTGATCTATATTTTGTGAGCCACTACATTCCTCCTAGTTACCTCAGAAATCAACCCAATACTTTTGTTTTGATGTTTTCATAGTTTGTTTTTGTTTTTTTCTCTCAAGTAAATCTCCATGTTTAGTTCTGTTATGTTTTTCTCCACTAAATGAAACTACTGCCTTTAGTAGTTGGCATATTCTCCTTTGAAATGTGCTTTTCACTGTAGCCATTTCACCACATTCTACTTTGCGTAACTTGCCCTCTTTCATTACTCATCGCAACCTGGAATAAAGGGAACTGTCTCAAAAGTTTAAGGATATTTCCACCATACATTAAAGAAATATGATTTAAGCCTATGTGACAGACCCCATGACATCTCTGTCATCTTACCTACATTTCAGAAAGTTCTGACTTGAATCAGTGCACATCATTTGTCACAAAGTAAATCCTACCCAAAAGCACTGCCCAAAGGAGACCATGACTGCATCTGCCCAGCTCTGACTAGATTAAGCAAGTATGAGCAGGAAAGCAAAGTAACAATAAACAATTGTAACACTTACTATAATCACACTTTTTTGTAATACATTTGGGACCAGAGAGGGAGTGTGGCAGAAATCCTGGTGACCATAATGACAACTTCTAACTGGTCATAGATACCAAGAAAGTCAAAGGTAATGCTGTGGGACCGTGTGATTTTAGAGGATTTACACTGGCAACCAAATATACGAAGTAATACACGGTGCAAACAGTAACTGCTGGGGTGGTGATGGGGAGCACTGTGTGCGGAAGGCTGAGTTTGAGGTTCAGCCATCCTGTGGAGTCACCAGCCAGGACGTGCCACATCTTCAGGGCCCACATGTACTGCCAGGCTAACCCACACACCAGAAGGACTACAGATACATACGTCCAAAAATTTAGGAAGGCTGTAGGCAAAACCATCAGAATTTCTTTTTCCTATGCAGTTTGGACTTGCACCAGATTTTCATGCTATTCAATTTGTTCACCTTTCATTGTAAGATAGAAAGAAAGAAAGAAAAAGTAATAAAGTTTTCTTGTAATCTTGGCCTTGTAGTTCTCTTCAGTTCTGAAGGTCTTCTTGTCAAAAGCATACACTATGATGTGTGAGTGAGATCTTCCAGATTAGATCTTTACCTAGAATGAAAGTATGAAGAAAATTTATAAACACTTTTTACATAGTTCTTCCCTTTTTATAAAAATCCGTAACTTGTTTTCATTTCTCAGGCCAATCAACACAAAAATGGTGACCTGCTTTCAGAACTGCTCCATCGATACGTTTTCCATTTCCTAAATATTTTTAGTTTTATTTCTCAAAATTATTTAGACAAGTATCTTCTTAAAACATAGTAGTATTTGTTTTGTTGTTCTCAATATGTTTCAATTTTTCCTACTCGAATGTTCCAACACTAAACCATAGTCTAAAATGTGAAACTTGGAACAAAGTCAAATCTTTATTTTTTCTAGGTGAAACTGTTTTATATAATTTTTGCACCAGAAACAATTAGTAGCACAACATTAATGGAAAGCAGTACTTCTTCCTCACACAACTAGTGAAGTAAAGTGTACATATAGTTTACAGAGATTATTCAACTCTAACTTGGGCAATGCAGAACGTAACACTTCCCATAAGGACTAATAGGCAAATTTAATCACTTATTTATTCACTGGTTCTAGATACAAAAATGTATGTATGTTGCCTTTTCTTCACTGTTATCTTACGGTCTAAGAATAAGTGACTCTTCTGCTAAGTAATCAGATTATTGTTTCTATGTTTCCTCCTGAATGTGCTTAAAAGTCTCTTTCTTAGTCATTTATTTGTTGCTTTAGTCTTAATTGTATGTTCAGTCAAGAGTTTACAGACTGGTAGCTAAAAATCTAAAAAGAGTTATTAAAGATGTTTTGTTAGTGCCTAAGAATTGTACACATTGCTTTCTGGTTTTCTGAAATCTCTTTACAAACTTTTTTTTCTCATTTTAATTTCACAGCCTCTACTGATTGATGTTCAGTTTCCTGCTTCTTTATTCTTGTATTAAAAGTAACTGAACATGCAACAGAGAAATATAATTTTGTGAAACCTACTTTAAAAGACTAATCTACATCTGGCAGAAATGTGCCACCCGTTTAGCTTAAGCAGGCGTGAAAATAGTCACAAGAAAAGTATGGCAAAGATGCTGAAAATTTCAAAGTAAAGCAGATTAAGAATAAATAGATAAATAAATAAATAAACTTTAAAAAGTAAACATCTAATTCAGGGACAATGTCACTATATCTTTTATATTCTTGACTTTGTCAGAATATTTAAATATTACAGTACTGATCTTCTGACCTAGTTGATTTTTTTTCTTTTTTTTTTTATTTCTCCTAGGACCAATTATTACCAAGTGTCATGGAGGCACACCAGTGTTTTACTGCATTGGGGACAAAATTAGATGAAACCATCAGGGAGACCCTCTCGTCGTGTCACGGGGTTCAGAGAGGACCCCTTGCTTTCTAAACTCCTTCTCAGAGAGGAGTCTAGGTGTGGCTGAATGCACTTCTAGTCCAAGACTTAGTCAATGGTTATATATACATAATCAAACCAGGCAGATGGCAAATTCAAAAGAGGAATTTATTTGTCTAACCAAAGTTGAAAATCAAGATAAAAAAAAAAAAACATAAAAAAGAAAAATATGCCCTTAATCAAAATAACTTTACACTCCAACAAACATTAAACTACAGGTTTGGGATACCAAGTGGAATTAAATTACTACACAGCTCAGGGGATCCCCAAACTTTGCAAAGATAATCCGAAATGCACAATTACTCACATATAAAGTGAGGGCCCTCAACCTCCAGGAGTTTCCTTAGGTCGTGTCCCAGGAAAGTCCCCAGCTGCAGACCTGCTGCTCTAAGGAGGACCAACTCAACATGGCCCCCCCAGCAGGGCTCTGTTTATACCCTAGGTTAAATCTGATCTGTGGTCACATATGCTCAGTGATTTAGAAAATTCTGTCAACTGAAATGTTTGATTGGCTAAGGGCCCTGTGTCAACCAAGGGCCCCGCCTTTCCTGTCCTCCAACTGAAGGGTCCATCAGTTGAGAAGTTTCTGGTGGTGTTGAGGAGGGGTTTGCACCTGCCACACCAAGTGTAAGCCATACAGAAGGTTGTCTACGGCTTCTCCTTCTATTGTTACTAATTAATCATACCAGCCTTCTCGCTAGCAACCTTTAATACCTCAATTGTTCTAAAGCTGCTTTTCTGATTTAGGCTATGAATTAAGCAAGAATATGATAACTTTTTTACTATAGCATTTTCACATTAGGAATTTGGTTTGTGTCTACTTTTACTGATAATCTCACCTAAAGACACCCATGCAGAGTTAAATCCATTACAATTTCAAATATATTAGCTGTTCTAGGGACTACTACAGCACAGATTACTAAAATGTTCATAAAGTTGTTCCATGACAAATAAACATTTTAGCTTTTAGTTTATTATTTACAATTCTGTGATGTCAGGGACAATCAATGTTATACTCATCTGATATAGAAATCTCATAGAAACACATATTATGAAATACAGATATTTTATGTACCCTGTATAATAGGAACATGCACTTCAGAATAAACTATTCACAAGTCTACTGCATTATAATTGCAGTTATCTTGGGAGCTATTTAATCAAAATAGCTCCGCTTAAGTGTGTAGCAAGAGGAAACATCTAAAAAAAATCTTCAGAGGTTCAGAGAGACAAAACAGTATGAATTTTTCCTTACAAAGAAAAAGGAAAGAGGTATTTGCAGTTTCTTTCTAGTGTGACATTTCTTCAAATAGGGATGGTAAATCACAGAAAAAAATTGTTTACCATTTTCAAAATAGAGTTATTAGAGAATGATAAAATACTCTTTTGCACCATTTCTAATAAATTGGTCATTTGTAATACACACATTTCTATCAGAGCTATTAAGACAGCTTCAGTAACACCGGTACTTGTTAGAAAACAGTAGTCCTCTGATGGTTGATAGCTCCTGATCGTAAGTAACCAGAATTAAATTTATGCTTGACTTCCCTCTAATCTGATGAAATCACAAAAAGAGAACTATGTGAGAAAAATCCTTACGCTCTTTATTACTTATGGTACCTGGTGCTGCACACTCATAGATCTGAAGGCAAGGCACAGTAATCTTCACCTCTAAGCCAGTCCCAGTGTAATCAATCTTTTATTTTCAGTACCAGAAAAAAAAAAAACACACCACTCTTCCTATTCTGAAACAAGTTCCAAAAACTAATGTCTCTGCACAGCCCTATCCAGATAAACTGAGTATGGTAATATTTGATTTGGTATTGAATTATTTTTATGACATCTAAGATCAAAGTGTTTCTATTAAGTCTTTTGTTTTATTTTGAAAATCCATTTGCAACACTTGCACCTAGTTTTTGCAGCATTATGGTGATAAACTAGAAACTGAAAGGGAAGACAACTAAAAAGAATCATTTATATTGGGTGAATTAAAAATCCTTAAATAGTGTGACTCTTAAAAAAAAAACAGAAAAAAAAATTATGTTCCTTAATTTACCAAAAGATATTCCTAACATCATCAGAAATTAAAAAATATTTATATAAAATAATAATTAATCTTTTTTAGACATCTGTGGACAAATCTTCAGTGATCCAATGAGTTTTCCAAGACAACAGAGACCTAAGTATAGTGTACTTTAAAAAACAAAACCAGTACTTTTAAATGACTTTACTCATGTCGAAATGGAAACAGTAATTGAAAGTCTTGGCTGTTTTCTTCTTGTAGCAAACAATGTGAGTCTGAAGGCTTTTTTTTTTTTAAATCCGACTGTCTTTCAAGCTTTCCTCCTATAGTCTACATTCCATGACATATGCATAAACTAGTGCTCACCTAAAGGTAGAGTACTGAGCAGGACATTGATATCTGGAAAGGAACTGATTGATATATGTCCTTTGTTTCCTCATTTTTTCTGACACTTCATGTAGGCAATTTTTTGATGTTCTATGCAAGAGAACTGGAGGATGTTGTTTAAACAAATAAGACTGTAATGTCAAAGCACTAAGTAGGAAAAACTTGATGTTAACAACTTGAAACAACACAGCCACAAACAGATTGGAAGAATAGCTTGGCCACTACAAGTCAGCGCCACACGGTTCTCCCAGCTGCCATAACTCTTTTCTGTAAGATCACACTGAAGAAAAAAGTCTTAAATGGTCCATCTCTTTGTGGCATTTTATTGTTACATTGATAGAGAGCACAATCTTACTGTGGACATTGTGGACTCCCTAAGAAAAAGCAAGGTGTACTTCAAAATTTAAATAATTTTGTGTCCCAGACCCAACATATTTAAGTAGAGTAGATATAAGGGTTACTGTAACAGTTTAATCTTTTAAGCACTGCTGGTAAATTGTGATTATAAATGCAGATTGTATAGTATACTAATCTGTCTATAACATAACATCTTTGATTAAGAAAAACTATAATTTGTGTTTCATACAGAGATTAATATTAAGTCACTGATAGAAATACAGATAAGTAATTAATATTTTCACTGTAGTTTGTCATTAATGGCCCACCATGCTGCCACTCCTGTGGATTCTGAAAAATGTTTTCTTCTTAATATTAAAAATATTAATTATATTTCTTCTTAATATTAAAAATAGAAATTATATCTTTTTTGCAGTTGAATACCCGTTGTTCATTTAGGGTAACTTTTGTAAAAAGTTAAAGCAGCTGAAATCACTGCATCTCTGCAATCAAACTAGTCATGTATGTGATTAGCTAAGAAGTCAGGTGAAAGGAAACAGTATTAATGCTTGAGCAGCTTATATTGGATACTTAGAGAAGGGAAGACTGTATCGATATAAAACATTTGCTTTCAGGATAAATTGTGATCTGACTATTTACACTGAGTGGGAATATTACTGTTTACATCAGATTTTATTTTGATCCTTCATAAAAAGTTGTTTACAGTTATTTTGCTTTGTTCAATTTCACTGTATTTTTTGAAATAAAATTGCAACACTTCAATAATTCTACTTTTACTTGTGTCCAGTATCATTATGAATGCAATCCATTGGGACCCAGTAGTTACTGCTGTTAGAGTAATTTTAATTCTTTCCTCTACTCTAAGTGTTGTCCACATTTAATGATAAGCATATTCTATGAGAAAATAAGCAAGATCAAATCAGTAGTATCTGTATGTTAGATGTAATTTGACTTGACAGTGTTATTATGCTTAGCTTCTGTATGTTAGCTGCAGTTTTCCATGGACCTGAAAATTTGCAGAGATCCAATGGAGTGCAGTGATATGCTTTAATTCTTTCTTCTCCAAGGTCCTTCTCTCAACTACAGAGATTAACTCTCTTGACTAGATAACTTACAATATCATGAACTAATAGTATCAAAAAGTACATGTTAGAAGCACTTTAACTTATTTTTTAAGTTGGGTAGGTCTATTTATTTAAAAAGAATACTATTTTACATTTGTAGATAAACCTTTATGTCTCTAAAATTGATGTTTATGCCAAGAAACTTATTTGCCTGCGTTTTGCTGCCAAAATACTTTTTCCTTTCTATATAACTAGATTTTACTTCAATAAACCCTCAAACATAGCTTTGCCTTCAGCTTTTAGGTGATAGCACGGTTTTGCTTTCTGGACTGTTGACTGGGTGTTTGTACCTCCCTAGTAACAAGAAAAATACAATACCAATTCAGTACAACAAAAAAGACAGTCTATACTTACACAGACAGAAGATGCTTCATAAAATGGAGAAAAATTTCTATTTACTGTCCTGCAGGTTAATCTCCACCTGCTGATTCTTTGGTTGCTCAGAATTACATCTGTGGATCCACAGATATCTGAGATAGCCATGGATTTTACAGAGACTATGTATCTTTAATTCAGGTTAAATAAGGAAGAAGTTAAATGTAATTTCATATGGTGATAGTTGAAACAATGGACTCTGTAAGGATATGTGGAGTGTGAGAATGTTTATTTCAGTAAGATTATCTGACTAAGGATCTTGTCAAAATGGAACATATGGAAAAGGGGGAGGCAATTAAAAAAGTTTACAGAGCTGTGGATCTGACAGACAAACAGCAATGGAGATGATGACAAGAAACCAATATAATCAATGATACTAATTGATGGGCTGTCAAGAAACCGCAGGCATCCTTCAAAGAGGGCCAAACGGGACTTAGCAAGTGGTAAGAATGGTAACCTGAGGGTCTCAGATATTGGGGAGTGAGGGCAATCTTGAAGTTGTGCCTTAGCCTCTATCCCGTGAGTGTGTGGAGGGGTGCTAAGTGCTAGCTATTGGGAGTACCAGTGTGAGTAGATCTGGGGCCAGCAGCTGAAGTCAGGCCACGTGTGTGGGTGCCCGTGGCCTGTGGTGTCAGCTACTGGAGCAAGTGTGGTCTCAGCATCAGCTACAGGAGCGAGTGCGGGGTCTTGGCTGTCAACCACTGGAGCAGGAACAGTGTATGTCCCAAATACCAGCTAGTGGGAGAGACCAGTGTGAGTGAGGTGAGTGAGGGCTGGTACTCAGGGGATCCAGCTGGGGCCTGAAGCAGAACCTGGGTCACAGTTTGTGTGCCTGGTGCCAGCTGTTGGGGGGGCAAGTATCTAGATCTTCTCCAAAATGGGTGTGTGGGGGGGTGTGCTTGTGTGTTCACTAGCTAACCTTAAGTTGGACCAGCCAGCAAATAGGAGATCTTGGGACTGATACTGGGTGCAGACAGGGCCCAGGTTGGTATTTCGGAGGATGCATGAGTATAGAGTGCCTGTGAGACAAGTGTGTGAGCACATGTGTATTTGCTAAGAGCACCAAGCTGGACCAGACAGTGAGTGGGACAGGTAAGAGGACCCAGGATCTGGCCAGGGGTGTTAGACTGACAGAGAGTTTATGCTAGTACTCAAGGGATCTTTGACTATGTGTGTGTGTGTGAATCTAGAGTGTCAAATGTGTGCTGTTGATAACGAGCTTCAATCTCTACCAACCAAAGAGGAGGAAAGGGACTCAGACATCTGTGCTCATGTTTTATGTCACTATGTAGGTGATACTGAAGGCAGTGCCCTGTCTGTGGCAGCCTGTGTAACTGGCCATGTCAGTGTCCTCTGTGTGTGTGTCTCTGGAATATGTGCTCAGCTTTGCTACTGGTTGAACAGGCAAATAGGAAAACAACACCCACCTCCATTGCCCTGGGATGGAGAACCTAAGTATCCTGGCTGGGCTCCAGCAGCCAGAGAGAAAGAATTTTTGGACTGGGAGCTGCTGGAGACAGCAGCCATTTATACCATCCCTTAACAGAAGCCATCTCCCAAGGCATGAAGCATCATGGACCAGGCTGAGTAAAGGGGAGCCAAGTGGCCCAGCAGGTTTCCTTAGAGACTACTTGTAAATGCAGATATTACTTACTGAGTCTGAGAACAAAACTGTAAAGAAAACAGCATAAAAATCATAACTAGGAAGAAACCATGAATCCAAGTAAATCTAGTTAAAATCTTTATTAACCTTAGCCTCAGAGATCTACTGAAGCAGGTATTTCTTGTGGTACAGCAACCTTTGACAAAACTATAGTAAAAAAGCTTCAAGTTCATCATAGAATTTCTTGCCAAAACAAGAGAAATAAGAAGTACTATCGAATGTCCTAGAAATTGTTACAGTCGTGTATGCCGTTACCAAACTGGATAGGGGAAAAACTTTGGTTTGTGTGTCTGAATGATCTGTTTATTGTTCATGTTCCTGACCTATTTTGTCATTCATAACTGCAATTCCTCTTTCAGAGGCTTCTAAAGCTTGAAATGCCCCCCCCCCTTCACTCTACACTGCACTGAAAAACTAATAAAAAGATAAATTGAGAGGTAGTGGTCAGATATCTGTCTGAAATGGAAAATTTTGAAACTGGCAAAAAGGAAATAAATTGCTATTTTTTGCTCAACCAAGTTCAAAGGAAACAGGCATATCTACATAATAGTTAAAGCATACACATTTGAATCATAGAATCCATTTCTGTTTCCCTTAGTGGAAACCACTATTAGCTAACTACTCAGGTTAAAGTGCAAAATTCTTCAAAAATTTTTGCATTAATTCAAGTTGAAGTTGTACATTCTATAATGGAAATCAGGAGTGCATGATTCCTTTCCTTCATTTTCTAGGGTTGGAAAACCTGTAGCATTGTATGCAGTTGGCATAGCTGTTCTAGCACACATGAAGAGCAATCAAGACCACAAAAATTTTCCATCTGCTGTTGACCATCACTACTCCTTTTGTCTCTGAACTGCTGCACCTCGTCAGTAACAGAAGTATGTTAGCCCTTTGTGTAAACTTTATGTGAAAGAAGAAAATTAAAGGTGTTGAGTATCTGTTTAAAATAAAACATACAATTAAGTTCTCTCTGCATTTGGTTCTTGGACTGCAGAGAACAATGACAATTTTTTAGACGGCTCTCTATCTGTTAACTGGCAAACTAACAGTGCAGGCAAATAAGAAAGCAAGCTCAGTAAATCAAATAGCAGCATATTTAGAAGGTTAAGATGACAGTACAGTTTGCAAGCATACAGTATTAAAATTCTAGTCAGAGGTTTCAGTGCCAATGATTTTAATGAGAAATGGGAGTGACAGAACCGGAAAGCCTCTAGTGACAATATCCATAAATGAACGAAAAAAGTTGGAAGTTTAACCTGATCTCATGGTACAGTGGCTCTGTGGGTTTAATTTTCCTTTATGCCCTCCTCAGGATTGAATCTTGAGTTATGTATGTAGTTTTCATTCATCTGTACTTTTATGAGTTAAGACTGACCTGTATCCATTCACATTACTCCAGTGTCTGGCTCTATAATCTTAATAATGTAGATGTGTGCCCATAGTAGTACTGGATAAACTATACTTGTTTTACAGACAGCCTAGTATCTAACATGAATGTTCATGCCAGCAAAACTCTTTGCATGATTTCTTTCTGTGTGACATGCTTTTAGGGCATGGAACCATTTTGCACAGTCAAATGATACTCTAACCAAAAAATTTCTTCAGGTTCTGCAGATAATGGATTACAACTGAGTGCCTTAGGTATATTATCCATTTCCACATGACACAAGACTTACAGGCATTCACTGGCTTGGTTGTTAGAGCATAGTCGCTCTAAGAGTATTCTATTAAAACTATATTAAAACTTGCAGCAGTTATAGCCCACACGATATATACATAGACAAACTAATATTTTCATATCAGTCAAAGTGAGGGTGAAATTCACACAGTGAAAGACATTTTAAAACAGCTAGGGTTTGGCTAGTAAGAAACATTTGTAATAATTGTAGATAAAGATTAGAAAGTCTTCAGAACACAAGTTATG
>NW_009635411.1:95746-125159 GCF_000690535.1 Cariama cristata | reverse complement strand
AAGTAATGTGAGGGCGTATCAACACAGAAGCACTACCCGAATCCAATGGATTGAACTGTTGGGTATCTTTTTAAAAGTGACTGGTGTATAACTTCAAGGAAGAGCTTCACGACAAGTTGTTTGTATGTCATTTAGTGTATTACGTGTTCAGTAAATACTAATAATTTTCCCTTTCATGCTGTTTCTCAAGCAGTAGGAAAGGTAATACAAGATAAGGACCAATTGTTTAATACATATGCAGCATACAAATGTAGTCAACTTTTAAATCCTTCGGTGAAAATTTATTTCAAAGTTAATTTTTTGCTTCTGTAATAAAATAATAATTTAATCTCTACTGTTACCACGTAACATGCCACTTCATCCTTGTCCTGGAAACAGCTTCTGATAGCTTAGTTATTATGCAGATAGTACAAGTTGAGTAATACAAATAAAAGTTATAATTCATAACAGGAGAGTCCTCAGGTAAAATCATTGTAGCTCAAGTGTATTCCTTTTTTCTCCCTTTAGACTCCAATCTGTATTTCTTCATGTTCAGTTCCTTTCATAAACTGTCAGATAGTGTTACTGCTTATCTTCACGGTTTAGTATTTTCTCTAGGTTTCATGTATTTCCTCTAACCATGCATATTAAGGAGCCTTATGTGGGTTTTTTTTCTGTAACAAGAAATTATTATATTATTAAATTACTAAAATATATTATATTTTTATTTCATATTTAAAAACCTCTACTCATTATTTTATTGGCACTATCTAAGTTTTGATCTCTCCCCTTTGAAACAACAGTTAGGAAGAAAAGAATAACATTTATGTTAAAGATTTAACTTGTATAGATTAATTAATATGCAATAGGTATGTAGTAAATTTTGAAGAGTAAAAATGGCGAGTGATCATGCAATTCTTTGATCATTTCTTTCAATTTTTCTTGGTCCTCATACATACCGAAGTCATGTTAGTTTTTTGTGTTTAAGGAACAGGAATAAACCCATTGATGGACTCTTCAACTTCCTTTTTTCATTCTGCTTTTCTTAGCCTCCCTTTACTTCCTGAATGGATGGAGACTTCTCCCATCTTACCTTGATCTCATAAATTTTGAAAGACAATCAGTATTCTTTAAATGAGCCGGCAGAGCAGATTCAGCAGTATGATTAATATGAATGAGGCAGAGGAGGTGTTTGTCTTGTTGGAACTTAAAACAATATAGAAGGTCAATCTAAGAATTACACTTTCATATGTCTTCAGCAAAGCTACAAAATAGTTATTTTGGAAATAATTGAATTGTATTCATCATACAGTAGTAGTACTAATTAAAACTGCCCTCATTGAAGGCTGCAGCAAAAGATATTTTACTTTGGTTTAGATCTCTGTGATACCTATGCTATCTGAGCACCGACACTGCTCAAGGGAAGCTAATGGGGCTTCAAAATTAAGAGCTAGTACTTTGCAGGGTGTCAGGACAGTGCAGAGAACGAAGGATGGGAATAAATTGCTCAGAATTGCTCAAACCAGTGAACAAAGATGATGGTGCATTCTGAGCAAACTGCAAGGGCTGCCCTGTTGTGAGCTCCACAGAAAGGAAATTACAATGATTGAGTCTTACAGTCACAGGTATGAAGTTTTGCTATAGTAAGGTGATCATGAGAAAAATACTTGAATAGCCTGTGCCGTTTCTGTTACTGGAAGAAAATACATGATAGTCAAAAACTGGATTATTAGTGGGAAAAAAACGCCAAAATTCAAAGTTGCAAACAATATCTTAAAAATGAGGAAGCAGAAGGGAAAAATGAGTAATTTACAGAAAGAATTTAACAAAATCTGATCTTACCAAGTAGTGGTGATATACTTAGTCTGTCCTAGATGAGTGTAGCAATTAGAGATTAAAGAAAAG
The DNA here is from genome assembly GCF_000690535.1 of Cariama cristata. Taxonomy (NCBI): domain Eukaryota; kingdom Metazoa; phylum Chordata; class Aves; order Cariamiformes; family Cariamidae; genus Cariama; species Cariama cristata. Next base: position 123,275 of record NW_009635411.1, on the reverse strand, counting down.
ACACAAACTGATGTTTCACTTATCAAGAAGTAATTTATTGGTGGTTGCTTCTCATAATCAAGCTTTATTACTCTTTTTTACTTGTTTTTAGATAAAATAAGAAACAAATAGCTATAAACCTATTAAAAAATTCATTCTTTGATTCATATAGTATTGGTAGTTCAGACAAAAAACATGCAGCTTATAGTCTTTATGAAGTCTTTGTGATACCAAATGCAAGAAAAGGGCAAGGAAGAGTGTTACTCTTTTTAAGTCTTTAACTGAAATACCCTAAAGCTTCATTAAATCTTTTTTTCTGCTATGTATGCCTCACTTCTCATTCGGCAGGACATTTTTCTGTGTCTAATTGTGACATTTTTAATGTGTCTTAATCAAGAACTGCATGAAATTCAAGACATTTAAAGGAGAAATATAGATGGCAGCAAGCTAAACTAGGAGTTTATTCAAGACATACTGTTTTAGATGCACACACACATGTAAGCAAAGGTCATAAATCTACAGCTCTCTTGAGCAATAAAGGAGGGGAAAGAAAATCAATTCTAATCAGGAGGCCAGTGCCAGACCTCATAATAACAACTTCTTCATACACCTGAGGCACTTACTTACGTTTTGTATAAATTTTAAGTAAAACCTTTTAGTCTGTAATAGAAGAAGATGCGACTAGTATAACTTTTTATAGTTTCACTTCTCTTATTTAATAGTTGTTGGTTTTGTTGTCTCTGCAATCATTAAAATCCAAATTTAATAGAATGACCGTGCAATTCATTGGCACAAGAGCTTAGAAGGTTTCTTTGCAAACGTGTTGCCATTAAAGGATGTGCCGAGTGAGCAGACTTCCAAGTCATCGCTGTGTGATTTATTTTTTTATTTTATTTTCTGGAGTGTAACTTTATAAAATTGGGTTACTTCATTGTTCTTGAACTAACTTGCCTTGTATCTTTGTAATTTAAAATGCCCACAAATTTATGGCAAGAAAATTAATTCAGTTTCTGTGCAGTTAATGGAAACATCCAGGATAATTAGTGATTTGACTTGCTTGGCGTTTGTTTTTTCCTATATCAAAAGTGGGCTATGAGTTTTTCATTTTAAAAAGTTCATCATCTGTGTTGGAAAAAAATGTTTTAATGTGTCTCTAAACTGGTTACTGTGCAACCTGGAAGTCTAGCACTTCATAAATTCAATAAATGAACAGGCAAAACCTGAAATATTAAATATTTCAAAGATTTTGTTTTAGAATGTGTGGTAGATTTTAGAAGCATGGGAATATTCTTTGTAAATGCAACTATATCGATACATTTAGGTGTACGTAGGTATTTTTGAGCAGTTGCTTAATCTTAAGCTTATAAGTACTTGAATTATAGTCAGACTAGCATTGCCACATCTTAACGTGTTTTCTGTCACAAACTTTTCCCCTTTTTCCTTTTTCACAAGTTTCTTTCTCTAAACTGGTGAAATTGTAGTTCCTAAAACTGTAAACAAATACAATTTCCTTCCATATATAGGACAAGATTTTACTCTTCTTAGTTTCCTATTAGTAAGTTGCCCTGTCTTTCAGTCACATTAAACAATATAAGCAATCAGGTTACAAACAAAGGTATGTAATTTTTAAAATGTGAAGATTTGAGAACAAGATTTGGCTCTTTCAGGTACAGATTAGAATACTTAAAGTGTAATTTTTTATATTGGAATTATTGTGCTTTTTGAAAAGCAGTTATTTTAATACCTGTAAAGTAGTCATGTGACACCAATACCACAAGCTCTACTAACAAAGTGAAATTTCTGATGGTTGTCTTATCACATGGGAAGATTTGCTTTATTTGAGACGAAAGCTAATTATGTTGTTAAATTCTTACACAGCGTTCTGAGTGTAATCAAGATCAGTCCAAATTTCTGTGTCACAATTATTCTCAGATTTGCAGCTGAAGTGAATTTTCCACATGCCTATCTTGTGTGAGATCTGATGTTGATAAACTATAAATCAAACCTTGGTGCATTTGTGTTCTTTATGAAATACTTGTTTCCCTTTGCTAGGTCGTAAAGAATAAGCTTCGTGAACTGCATTGCCACTTTCTCAATTTCTTATTTACTCATTTTTAAGCACTACAGCAGTTAATTAAATTTACCAAAAAATCATGTGTAGTTAAAAACTGAGTTTGATTTCCCTTAAATTAATAGTAAATAATTACTGCTAAAGCAGGAAAGATGAGATACGGAGAAGCTGGGTAATTGTGAAGCAGAGAAATGCATTTTTCCTACAGTGTTTTTCTTTTCATGTCCTCCTTTATAATTGCATTCCCATCTCCCTATTTATTTCTGTGTTTGCAGAGATTTATTGTTCAGGTTTGGCGGTATGCCAGTACTGTGAACCACATTTTGCTTTACTTTACCCACTCTGTATCCCTTAAGTCAAGTTTCAGTGGCTGTGTGTCAGGTACTAGTAAATGCAAAGATTTAAAATAATAATAATCTAATCTAGAATTAATTCACTATAATATACAGGGCTGAAAATACAGCGAAAGTCAAAAAATACTTAACTTTCTTGTGGTCTATGGAAAAGTAGAGATTCTCTGCTGACAAAGAGAATAAAGAAATCTGGTTTTAGAGTCGTCATTACCACAACCCTCCTGGTGTCATATTCAGCAGCAATCGATTTTGGAAGGCAGTGAGTGCAACAGTTAGGAATGTGGAAGAGATGGGAGGAAAATCAGAGGTGGTGGTGGCAAATCAGGGACATCGAAACACGAAGATCTGAGAAACCAGTAGCCAGGGACGAGGGTAAAGAAATTGCATACGGCATGCTTTCTGGCCTTGTCTTTAAGCTTGTATAAGCTTGGTTGAAGGTCCCTTATTCCAGTTTACAACAGGGTTACCATGCCTTTCCTTCTGTCATGTTAATTGTAATAAAGAGCTGTACTTTTTGTGATACTTGAGCATTTGCCCAAAGCTTTGTTTCTGAACAGAAAGACAACTGTTCCTGTCGGGCATGAAAAAATGGCATGAACGCTGGTGATCTGGGTTTCCTTTTTAAGTGGTTGGGTTTCTGTTTTCCTTCCCTGTTGCTTCTGGAAGACAGACTCCAAAGGAATTGGCATTTCAGAGTTTAGTGTTTCGAAGGGAAGTGTATTAGTTTTTCTTAACTTTTGAGTCGATATTCAGTCTAGGTGAAGCATGATAAAGCTAGCACCCAGAAATAAGGGAGACATGCGTACGGACCTCGTACACAGCAGGAGGCTGGAGGACCTGAGGTTTTGCAGACTGAGATCCCAGCCTCCTACGCATGGGGAAGGTAAAAATGAGGCGTAGATGAACAGTTTGGTTCCATACTATTAATTTATTAATCCACGCTGGGCTGAGCTGATGCAATGGCTGGTGGTGGGGAAGGGTGTCCCCTCCTTAATGTGAAGTATAGTAGGTGACTTGCTGCGTTAAGCCTGTCCTAGCTGCCTGCGTAGTCTGAAAGAGTTGTTTTTAAGGAAAAGCAGTATGTGAGTTCGCAGTTTTGGTGTTCATAGCAGTTATCAGTAAATTTGGATCTCTGTTTAAGTGAAGCTGTATTTTTATAAAAGTATTCTTTTTAAACAATTAAGTGTGTTCTTTGGAAAGTAAGAATAGAAATCTAATTCATTTATAGAAAATCATATCATATTGACATTGATGAAAAGTTTGACATTGATAGAAATGGTTTCTTTCATATGACTCATAATAATATTCAATGGGGTTTTTTTCCTGTTATTTTTTTTTTAATACAGTGCTTCCTGTACTGTAATTAGAAGTGAATTTAATTTTTATACTTGTCCATTCTAGGTACAGAGATCCAGAAATAAGCAGTTACGTGAGCTGTTTCCAGATGGATTTAGTATTCATCATGCCGGAATGCTGCGGCAAGACAGAAGTTTGGTTGAGAACTTGTTTTCTAACGGACATATCAAAGTCCTAGTTTGTACAGCTACGCTCGCCTGGGGTGTCAATCTTCCTGCTCATGCTGTTGTTATTAAGGTAAGAGCTTCCATTACCCTGCCCATGGGTGTCTGTCTTAAAAGAAACCTGTAAAGAAGGTTTCTTTATTGTGGGTTTTGGGCCTGCAGGGGAAATGTCTGATTGACTTGAAATGTTATTTATATCTCATTAAACTGATTCTCTCCAGTGGGAGTCTAGTTTGTATAGTAAAGATTTAAATATATCAAAGATTATGAAAGGATTAGTTAAAGTACACTTCTGAAATCATGCTATATTTGCCTAATTTCAGTAGTCAGCTCATCAGGATTATATTCATGTGTATTTATGTTAATTTTTATTAACTTTTCCTCAACCAGGGAACACAAATATATGCTGCAAAAAGAGGCTCCTTTGTTGACCTTGGAATTTTAGATGTCATGCAGATATTTGGTCGAGCTGGACGGCCTCAGTTTGACAAATTCGGAGAAGGCATCATTATTACAACTCATGATAAACTCAGTCATTACCTGACTCTTCTTACTCAGCAGAATCCAATTGAAAGCCAGTTTCTGGAAAGCCTTGCAGACAACCTAAATGCAGAGGTAACTTTTGATTCATTTAGGGAAACTAGTAAACTTTAAAGGAGTAATATTATTTGAAACGAAAATACAATATTGTCACACTTAAAATATCTAAAATGGAAATTTTATTATTACTGGTACTCTGTAGGTGTGTATGTTTAAGAGGAGTGAACTGTTACACATATGAAAATTTTGGGGTCCTTTTAGAAAAGGTAGTAGGTATTAGAAGTAGTGTGGAAGGTCAAAATACCATGAAGATAAAACTGTAGAAACACAGCATTTACCTTTTAATCAGAAACGCTTTATTAGAATTTAGTAAGTGTTCTGCATAATTGCAAATTAAAGTCCGCAACAAAAAATTAAAGCATGTCTGCCTGTATATAAATGAACTTACTTCATATGGTTGACTGCAATATAGGAAGAAAAACGTACTTGGCTTGAACTCTTCTTTTTGTTCTCTTTTACAGTGATAATCAGAACTGGTTTATTATAAATAGCAAATTTCCAGTTTGCTTCAGTTTAAATCTTAAAATGTGTTTTCTTTGAAAATGCTATCGTTATATTGAGAGAACTGACCTCTGTCATATTAAAATAGAACGATTCAAAAGCTGTCTGTTGTAATAACTGGTTAAAAATCTGTATATACTCACACAGACACTTTTTACAAGGAAACCTCAGAAATTTAAACATGCTTAAATAAAGAAGTGAATGCTGGTTTTCAAAGGCAGGGGACTTTTTCCCCATAAAAGTAAAGTTCAGCTAAACTGAAATGGCCAGTGACATCTTAAAACAGATTATCCTTTTGAAAGATGTGATGTTTATTTGGTCTATTAGGAATAGTCTTGGGATGTTTTTATGATGCTTGTTCTGCTTTATCTGTATATTTCTTACATATTTCTGTTTATTTTTTACCTTTTCATCACTTTAAAATCTTTGCATTATTCAATCATAAATAATCATTTTAAAAGGAAGTTCTGGAAAGGAGCAGAAGTAGATACAGTGACCTTTTAAAATGTTCAGATTCCTTCCTTGATTCTTTACAAATGACCGAGTTTGATCATTCATAATTTTGGTTGTTTGGGGTTTTTTTTCTTTTAAAGTAGTCTCATGAGTTATTTGTTCAGTTCCTGTTAACAGGAAAAATCTCTGCACAAGTACAGTCACACATCAGAGCAGAACAAGATTAAACTGTATTCCAAGTATTTCCGCACACAAATGAAGGGGAGTGAAAATATTGACACCTGGCTGCGCTCACAGCTACTCCTCTCTCCCTCGAGGCTCTGGAGTGGTCTGAGTACAAGGAGGGAGAAAGAAATTGAACTCCCCCAAAACCTGAGACATGAATGTGATGAAAAGGAACCATTTGCAGTTTTCTCGTCCGTCTTTCTACTACAGAGGAAAGAGGGAAAATAAACAGAAGGTGGGCTTGCAGGTGTAGAGCTGCCCTTTTGCTAACACTTTTATATACTCGGAGATAGATATCTGTGAATGTTCCCTAAGTGAAACTGGATGGATATTCAGTTCTCTAAAATTAACAGTAGCAACTTACACATTAACAGTAATCATTTAAATCCAAAAGTTGGTTGTGAAGGCCAGGATTACCTGTAGTTATTGTTCAGCACCCCAAGAAGTTAGGAGAGAGAAATCTGGTCCTGGGATACTGTGTACCTTTTCACTTGGAAAGAATCCAGCCAGATTTCATAGAAAAGCTTTATTCCTTTTCTTGACATACGTGAAGTAGACAAGGAGGAAAGGGTTGGATATTCTTTCCTTCACAGCAATGGATTTATTTTTCTACTTTTTTTATTTTAATATTAGAAATTTAGTCCTCCCATGTCAAAGGTGGCCTTCAGGTCAGTGAAGAATTACAAAGACAATGGAATAATAAGCACCTGTTGTGAACTGGGTCCGAGAAGATCTCTATGATGGATGTACTGTGAAAAACAAATGGCATGGCTATAAATATATTTTTTTATTCCGCCCCCCCCCCGGCTTGGTCTGTATTGCTCCGCATTGTCTAGGAGGTGTGTGGATGTGCTGGTGTGCCCACCTGAATTATACGAGGAATCTCAAGTATTGCTGCCACACAGCTCGTACAGAAAAGCTAACTTTTGTGGGGAAAATGCTTTACTGACATACCCTGAAAAATCTTGTTGGTTAGCTTAGCAAAAGAAAGTTTCAAAGGAGGTACGACAGCTCTCTCTAACTAGCTGGAACTAGAATTGAATAGGAAAAAGAAAAAAAAAAATAATTTTGACCAATGCCAGTACAAGAATTAATCCCCCTGCTCATAAATAAAGTTACCCAAAATATAAGATCTGGAACAGTCTGTCTTCTAGCAGTAGTGGAGCTAAAAGAACTCTTAATTTTTTTTTATGGTGAACATTTTGTAATAAGCGATGGTATTTGTATGGAAGATGCGATTGCATATGAGGAAAACGAGATTTGACTTGATGAACCAGGAGTTCCCGTCCTGTGTCTTTCCTCTCAGCTGAGAATGCTTAGTTAAGAAAGTATGAGATGCAAGCTATTAATTTTCAATGTGTAATATTCTGCACAGAGAGAGAGGTTTTAATGGGCAGCGTGTTGTTCCTCTGATCTGAGCTGTAGTTCCAAAATGCGCAAATTCCCCAGCAATGCCAGAAAGCAGAGGTGTGATTTTTGTTATATGCAAGCTTAAAGGAAGGGGTTTTTTGGGTTTGTTTTGGGATTTTTTTGATGGGACAAGTGAATTTACATTCATCAAACTTCTTGTGTGGAGGAAAAAAATTTTTTTAGATCTAGAAGTAATTCTATTTTCAGTGTCAAAGAAAAGACATATTTGGTTGTAGTTACACTTTAGGATTCTTCTTGCCTTTCTCCTTTTCCATTGTACACATTGCAAATTCTTAGTTTGAAGTCCTAGGTATTTATCTTGCAGGAAGTATTTAGAATGGCTTAACAAAATATTTCTAATGTGGCAAGTGTGTGCTTGTATGTTTCTGTAGGTTACTCTCCTAGGTAGCAAATTAAGGTCCCAAACTGCTGCGAACCGTGACTTTGGTTCAGTTAGCACCAAAAAAACCATTGAACGTGGAACAGGCCTTGTTGATAGTTAGAGTACAAAACAATTTAAATTTCTCCCAGGCTTGTGATTTTAAAAGGTAGTAGTAGTATCATCTTTTTTCTTTTTCCTTATCCCTGCATTTAATAGTAAGCACTCTACTAGCCTAAAAGCGGTTTAAAAAAAAAAAAAAAAAAATCACTGAAGACTTGGCAAGGTAAATACCGTTCTCTAGCACCAGCTGAGTATGTCCAAATGGATACTTAATGAAGAGGAAAAAAAAGTGTTAAAAAGCAAGACATTCAAGGGAGAAAGGGCTCTGTGAGCTTAGAATAGTAATGTCTACAATAAGTATGAAACGCTAAAAATTGTCCAAAAGAAAAAACAATGAGTTGCAGCAATTTCAGATAAGACTGACAACACTAAAAGCAATCTTACTCATGAAGCTTGATTTAGATTTTTACCTAAAAACGAGAAGGATTTGTTTGTCCAGGACAGTATGTATTTCTGCTAAGTAGTTTCTTTTCAGATGTGTACACATTACTGAAATTCTTTGCAGAAGTAGAGGAAATCTCAATAGAAATGTAGTGACTTTTGACAGTACTTGAGTATCCAAGTAATTCTCTGAAAAATATTGCTAGTAGACACTGCAAAAATAATTTGGTTACATTGAAGGTGTAAAATTCAGAAGTTAATCCTCCCGCCCTGTTAAAATAGTAGAACTAAACAAGAAAAGAATAATGGAATAGAACAATAATTCCGTTTTGTAGGAGGTAGTCATCTAAACTGACCCAGTCAAAGTTATATAGGAAGTACGTGATGTACAGTGTAATAAAAACTACTTTTAAATGCAGCACTTCTACCACAGAGTTTGGGGTTTGGAGAAAAGTGCAGAAAACTGACAAGCTAGTTTAGACAGATCCATTTCTTTCCAGATTTTATGTAATGGTAGTGTTATCTGACAAGAACAGTGTATTCATGGCTTTAAATTAGTGAAGATTCTGTGGCTGCAGTACAGTTACAGCAGCTGAAGATGCAGTCAGAGAATTTTGTTAGTCGCTGTGAAAAATGGTTGTTAGTAGAAATAGCAATGGAAAATGCTGAAAAGCAAGAGAGTAACATGAAACCACCATTTTTTTGTCATCTGGTATGGGTGATGTTATCTATCCTTCTGTCATGACATGCAGGAAAAAGTAGCGCCTGCCAGATTACGGGAAATCAATACTATGGGCAGTTACAAGGAGCTATTGTGTTAAGTTTTTTTGGAAAGTAACTTCATCATTTCTTTATAACTGGAGTCAGGCTAAACTTCTGTATACACTGATTTGATCTAAGTCAGAGAAGGATACAGGTGTTTTAGAAATTGTTGTTTATCTGGAGGTGACTATTCCATAGGCTGCAGCATTCTGCAAAATATAAATTTTAAAACATATGCCATCGTTTTGATCAGTAGGTAGTCTTAGGAGGCACATTCAGTTTTGGTTATCTTTTATAGACACTGTCCCTTTGGCAGTAAGAGCAGCACTATATGGAGACAAAAGAGATGTTTATTGACTGATTTGTTACAGAAATCTAGCCAGTACGCTGATGACCACTGTCATCTTTGCCATAACAGAGCCTGTTGTTAGCACCAGGAAATCTGCCCTGATGTATAATAAAGGAGCAGAGTCTGCTTTTATTACAAGTCATTCAGGAAATCCAAATGCTTATGCTGTAGTTGTAAAGAGAAACCAATTAAAGGCCAGAATTTGAACCGCTTAAATTCTTAATTCATTATAGATAGATCAGTAGCTGAAAGAACTCGTAAAATGAAGGCAGCACTTGGAAATACGGGAAGACTCCATGTTTCCACAAGAATGTGGAGTTACTTTTATCTAGACCAGGTCTCTTGGCAGGAGTGGGTAGGTGGTAAGAAGGAGTCAGTGATTCAGATATTTGGGGTAACACAATATGTAATCCTAGCCACAGAATCACTAAGTGGAATCCAGAGCCTTGAATTTTGTACCTAGGCTTATGTGGTACAGGAGAGAAAATTTGGGCAACGATGCAAAAAAATCAGGATATTTCCAATTCCCATTTCAAAATTAATTGTCTAGATGTACTTAATTTTCAGAGAGGATGGACAAAGGAATAGATCAGCTTCTGTGAGAGGAACAAAGACAAATAGGAGATTATATGACAGAGTTTTATGAAGTAATGAGTGATATGGCAAACGATTGCATCTCTCCTGGGGCAAGAACCAGGAAATATTGGCCCAAATGAGTCAGTGGCAGGTTCAGAAAACACAAAAGGATGCCAGCTGGGTGGTCAGACTGTGACATTTTTTGCTGCAGTGAGTTGTGTCTAAAAGGTAGAGTAGTTCCAAAACTGTACAAAAATGGAGCAAAAATCCATTGACAGATACCAAATGCGAAGGCAATACCTCTAACTAAAGACCTTGGGATGCAATAGTTTAAGAATTTGGGAGAAATGTGTATGGTGCGTGCTTCTCATTGCCACCTTCTGCCCTTCAGCATTTGCCGTTACCTAATCTCGGAGATGGCACGCTGGCCTTGATATCCCAGGACATTTGTTTGTAGGAAAGCTACAGAGTGGGAAAAGCTCAAATACACCCAACTTCATTGAGTTGGCACCAAAATTAAGACTTTGAACATGTATTTCAGCACCTCAATCCACTGAGAATTCTCTCCTGCAGATTTATTTTGAGTTTTGGTTTGCTTTTGGGATTTTTTTCCCTTCTGAAAATGAGCAGAAGAAGAGTAAATGGTCAGTGATGATCAACATAGGCATGGAGATGCCCTTTTCCTTTTCTGCTGAAGCTGTGCCACAGGGCATAATGGAATGTAAAAAGGAGTAAAATAAACAGCTAGTTAGGGTGCTTAGTGAAGAGGAGCGAGTCCTGGGTCAGTTGACCAGCTGGCAAACAGAAAATAGCTATGGCTGTACTTTCTGGAAATACAGGAAGAAAGATAAGATGCAGAGGATGTGGTTTAATTAGACCATAAACCTTAACTTATCTGGGAACTATCATCAATAGCTCATACAATGCAGGTCACCATTCCTTCCCTAATTGTTTCCACCTGATAGAGCCCTCCCTGACATCCACAGCTGGACCCCAGCTCCTTGCTTCCCCCAGAGAGCTTCGGAGCGGAGAGGATTTGCAGTGCCGGACAGTAGGTATCCCTTCCCCAGGGGCATGCCCGCCCTTGCGTTTCTTTACAATTTTGTTGTGAAGCCAGGAATGTAAAAGGTGGTGACTTTTTTAGTTTGGACAAACCTCTTATCTATTTTTTTGCCTTGAAAGAGTGGGCAACTATTGTGGTTCTCAGAAGAAACAGCGAATTCATTCAAAACCCTTCCCCCCCCCAAAAAAAAATCACTCAGGAGCTGGGTGACTGAAGAGCTAATCTGGGTATGGGGCAAAGCGTGGGCTGGGGGGAACTGGAGTTTTCTCCCTGGGTGTCCAGGGCCCTGGGGCCTGACCTGGCCTGCACACACCCAGCAGCCTCATCCGTTCTCCCCTCACCTTCTGCTGCTGCTGCATCCAGATGGTAGACAAGTTCTTCGCAGTTAACGGGTAGTGACAACGCTGATGTGGTTCAGTTGTGCTTCTAAACAGTCCTTTGGTCACGTGTGTCTGGAGGAGATTCCGTCCCACTTGGGGCAATTCGAGGACCGTTAACAAATTATTTCAAAAACCATGCAGGAGTAAGACCGTAATCACTGTAGATGCTGCAATAGTAATTCAAAATCCACTGGTTTCCAAAGCAAACAGAAAATTGCTTTTTATGTTGTTAGAAAGATTCCTTGCTCTCTTACCTTAACAACAAATATTTGATCTCTATATAGAAATTTTTCATCGATGTACTCTGACTCAGTTATACAGATATAATAACAATTAAACATTCTTATGTAAAAACTTACAGTGTATTATATATTATATAGTACATACAGTATATATTATCAGCAATATTTTTATGCCCTTTTCTAATCTGTATAGAAATATCAGAGAGAAGAACTTCATTTTTCAAAAACTACCACCAAAAAGCTGTGCTACTTTTATCTATTTCTACTTTTTTGAAAATCAAAAATGCCTCCTCTGAAGTACTGTTCAACTTGGTAAAGTCTGTGGGGTAGCATTTGTGAAAAAAATTATTTAGTGAAAAGGCAGACTACTAAGAACATCACTTGTGAAGATGACATCAGCCATTGAACAATTAGTTGAAAATTTGTGATGCTGATGATTTTTTTTTCATTTAAAATGAGACAGTGAGTTGGATTAATATAGTACTCTACTTTTCATTTTGTGAGTGCAACACAATTGTTTGTATTTGAACAGTCTTAAAATAAAAGCGTTTTGTGACAACTGGTGCAATCAGACAATGCGATGTCAACATAGTAAATATTTCTACTCATTGATTATTCCATCTGTAACTAAATACTTAATATGTGGTTGAGGAAATGCTCGAAAATTTAGAACTTTTTTTTTCTGTTATTTTAATAGGGTATCACCGTGTCTGTTTATGGATTTTTATGAATACTCCATATCCTAGGTCCTAACAGAGCTCCTCTCCTAAGTTTGTAAATAATTCATTTCGTAATTACTCTTCAGTGTTTGTATTAATAAGATACCTTCCATCATTCGTGCTGTTTTAACAAGGTACGCATTTTCCAGCAGGCCAGGAGGACTGTCCGTGAACACTAGGTGGCAGCAAATAGCTAGAAGTGGTGGGTGGTGGTTCTGTGTCCCTGCCTGTTCCCCGGTCCCTGCTCAGTGAAGGGGGGAGAGGATGGATGGCGCAGTGTTACATTTCGGTACCATATCTGAACCCCCACTTTTTTCATCATCGCTTCCCCCCCCCACCCCGCCCCTCAATTTTACTTTTAACTTATGAAAATAATTAATTTGTAAGTAATACAATCAGGCGCTTGAACAAATGAGGCAAAAAAAAAAATGTGGGTGGTTTTTTTTTTCTTTTAATTATCAGACTTCACTGTCCTCAGAAATGAGAATTTTACATTTTTGTGATTGTGAAAGTGGTTGGTTGGGGGAAGATGTTACAATTGGACTATGTTGTGATGCTGTTTCAAGTTGTGTACTTGAAAGATATTTGAATCGTGGAGAGAAACCAAATGCTGAAATGAAGCTGGGTAGCAAATTGAGTACTAATGACCTATGGGCTGTGTTAGGTGTGTTCCCTGGAGCAGTCTACGAAGAACTGAATGCTTCTGTAGCTACTTCAGGGTATTATGTACTTTGAAAAACAACACAATGGGGCTTCCCCCGACCTCTTTATGGTCTTGAAGAACAAAATATCGCTTGAAAAATGTGTAAGACAAAGCTTGGGGCTACTCTGTGCTATTAGTCACTGATATCAACAAGGTTTTCCTGGATTTAAGTTATTTTAACTCAAGGCAGATTTGGCTTGCATTATTATTTTTTTATGAGATATTTATATTATTTCAAAATGAATATCTATATTATTATTAAGATCTAGATGCTTAGATCTGAGCATGCATATGAAATCACTTACAGCCGTAGAAGGGTTTTTTAATTTTTGCCAAGTCATGTGGAACGTTTATATGAAATCCAAACAGCAATAAAACAGAAATAACTTTAGAAATGTACTAAGAGATCACAAAAATTCAGTTAAAAGGGACTTTTGCTCATTTTAAACAACAAGCAACAACCAAAAAGTGTTTGTTCATGGGACATGCAGGAAATATTAAATTCTTCCGGTAAAATCAGGTTAACTGGAATTAAGCGGTAAAATACTTCTCATGAATGTAACCAATACAAAATAGAGCGGAAGTTTTCATGTAAAAATCTGTGTGGTAAATATTTTGGTGATAAAACTATTGAATTAGCAAAAAAGTCACTTAGTAAAAAAAGTGGTTTGGTATACCTGATTTAGCCTTGAAAAATAAATAAGTGTAAGTGTATATATATGTGCATATTACTTGTTCATTTTTGTTATGTTTTGATATAACAAAAATGTAGCAGGTGCCTGTATGTTTGACTTGCCAGATACAAAAGGAGAAAACTATTTGTAAAAACTGTGTATAAACAGATTTCCAAGTATGAAGGCATGATGAAGAAAATCCTAAAGATTGTTGGTATCATTTGGTTTAGGTCTTGAACCAGAAAGTGCTTTTACATTGGTATGAATCTTCTAAATGTAGATTATTTCCTTTTTAAATTACCCTGAACATGTTCACTAAAGAATTATGTTGTCTTGTTTGTCTTTTTTTTAATAACAAGCTTGCTCAATATCATCTTTTAATTGTTGAAATCCTAAGTGGTGTAGGAACGATCATGTGGGTCGCTGTATCTGTAATATTATGTCACAGAACATGCCATGTTATTAGATGTTCATAAGATGAAGATGTGTAAATGGTTCAAGTTATTGTCCTGTGAATATTTTTAAATAATTTAAGTTGGAAACATACTGACACTTCCTTTAATCTAGTAATAATGCTCTGAATTCCATATGTTTTCAGCCAAATACTTACATTCAGCTGTAACATTTACATTTAATTTTGTCTCTTTTCCTATTTCCAGATTGCTCTTGGAACAGTAACTAATGTGGAAGAAGCAGTAAAGTGGATAAGTTACACTTACCTTTATGTACGGATGAGAGCAAATCCATTAGTATATGGCATCAGTCACAAAGCTTATCAGGTATAAAATGCATTTTAAAAAAATCTGTAACCTGTTCTGGGTCTCTAATCCTTCCCTGATGTAAGGATAAATATTTGCTGTTTCTACTTAACCTGACATCAGCAATTCTTTTAAAGTGCTTAGAAAAAGGAAGATATTTTCTGTAGCGGAGTATTTTTAACACTAAATTAAGAGGCCCCTTCTGTTCACGTAAAAATACATTTTAACTGGCCAAGTTATGCTCCAAAGGACAACATTCATTCTTATCAGACAGTTACTGTAACTTAGCCTATTGTCAGTATTTCAGTTTTGTGGGCTAGATATAAATGATAAAACAAAGCATTCTTGAGTTGCTTGCTTTCCCCTCACCCCCGTCAGCTTTTGGTTTAGAATGTTTCATCCTATGGCATCTTATAATTGGGTTATAATTTTTAATTAGGTTATTTTTTTTCTTTCTTGTGATTTAGTAATTATAAGACTTTTTTTATTCATTTATTTTGGATTTTTTTTTTGTTTATTTAGGAGTGATCCATGCAATGGTATAAGTCAGAGCACAGTTACAAAAGTTTTTTTTCAAGTTTTTTTCATTATCTGTAATTTTTAGGAAGTCTAATAGTTTACCGATTGTCTAAATGTTGTTACTTTTTTCCGTACAGCTGTTTGTAAGCATTTAACATAGTTTGGACACAGGTAATTGAGCCTAACGCAGGTGAAACTCTCACAAGTGTGTGGTAACTGCGGTTTATTTCACATGTCCTGAATCTGTTTTGTGACTTCCTAATTTGTCACAATATTAGGAGCAGCAGTTGTTTCGGTCATTGTAGCGTGTAGAGATACATCATGTCAGGAGATGTTTTTTTGATAGCTTTTGTGTCTGGTAGCAGAAACTGCAGTGGAAGTAGGTATGCTATTGTTTTAAGCAAGTTTTTGCAGATACCTTTAGACCTCAGGTCATCTCAAATCTGTTTTCTATAAAAAGCCTCACAGTACATTACTGTATGTTAATATAACGCTATGTAACATAAATCACAAAGTAATAGATAAATGGAAAGCAAAAATTTCTTTGTTAGTGAGAAAAATGTTGTTGTCCCATTCCTTTAAATTCTTTTTTTTTATTTTTTATCAGGTATTTTTGAACCAGTGTTAACAGATTTTAGATTAAAAGACATGCAACCGTGGTGGTAATAATTGATGAAAAAAAGTAATACAATGCTAACAGAAATATTTTTTATAAATTTAAAAAATAATGAACAAGAGTTGCTCCCCCTCCCCTTGCTTTCATGTTTTTATTCAGCTGCTGAGAGAGTGGAGGTTGCCAGCACTTGTCTTTTTCTGCCACTAACCTCCTTTCTACCCCTCTGATTTGATGTGCTAATAATAGACATTCCTGTTTTTGTATTAAGGCAGTAACAAATTATATCAATTTGAAGTGTTATCCATTCATGTAGGAGCGAAACCAATGCCAGTCCCCTTATTTTCTAGGTAAATCTGTTTTAAACTTTAAAGCTAATGTGTTATAGGCAGTATACTGATGGCGTAGTGCCAGATGAGGGGAATAACCACAGATTTGCTCCCTTAGGCCATTTTATTCCTTCAGTTCTGGTTATAGGTATCCAATTTTCATAATTGGTATCTTATTGCTTCTTAGTAATGTTGCAGCATGCCAATTTCTCAGGTTTGGCTGACAGTCAACGTTACCCATTCAGAATCCGTATATCTGCATAACCATCGTGGGTCACACTTCCCAGCTGTTCAGTGGGGCTGAGAAGATGCAAAACTCCTCCTTTCCCTTTCCACAGGCGCTCACTGCGTCCAGTAATTACTTTAGGGCACAAACGGTCCAGGCTGTCCACCCAAAAGGGCTGTGTTGTACTGCACAGGAAGGCGAGGGCAAGCGTGTCCCTGCCGTGCACCGACACATTCGGCATCCGACGTGTTGCCTCCGGGATGTTGCTGTTCCTCCCCTAGCCCCTTTCTGGGCTATGCCCAAGAGTAGGCTACTCCAGGCCCACTGCTTTGATTTGTGACTTTTCAAGTCGTTTGCCAGAAGTGCCTCTTACTGAGTTGGGAAAATGGCCAAAAATTTATGATGAGCGGCAACAAGAAACAAAGAGTGGGAAGAAAAAGCGAAGCAAATGTGAGTGTCGTATTAGCGAAGCCTATGGTATGAATTACAGGCATTTTCTTATCCTTTTAGAGTTCCAAAGGAAAGGTGGTTTGTTTTTTTTAAGGTAAACCCTTTGTCTGTTTTCTCCTCTTTTTGGTTCCGCTCTTTGGTGTTCCTGCCGTTAAGCAAAGCTTTTTATCCTCATAAGCCGTATGTTTATGTTCAGAACATCTGTAAAAGTTAGAGGAGCTTGTCCCCAACACTTCTCTCAGTTAGCAAGAGAAAACAATGTGAATAATCATGTACTTCATCATGCATTCTTAAATTTCCATATGTATACTCCAGACCTGCTCGGTTTCTTGCTGTGGACATGCCAAGGCTTGTTTTTAAGAGTATGGCTTAAAGCTGTTCTAGGCTGGATCTTTTACTGTGTGAGATTTCTAATTATGCAAGTTCAACAAGAAGGGTGCTAACCATGGATTCTCTAGACTGGAATATTGTTTCACAGCCTTTTCAAGTTGGTGACCTTTCCTTTACAGCAAAAACCTTTGTATTTGTAAAAAACTGTTACAGCTTTAGCTTTTTTATGTGTAAGGCAGAAGATTGGCAGGTAATTTGGACTGCCGAAGGAGTAGGGCAGTGTTTTAATAATTTTTTTAAACTTTTTTCTCCTCTCTTTAGTTTTAAGAAATGTTAAACATCTGGCTTCCTGATCACTTTTTTTTTTTTGACCACCTCTGCTCTGAAACCTGACCTCAATGCATGACTTACTATTGAGAAAAGCACTCTAGACCTTTGCCATCTTAGCTTTTGACTTGAAACTAAGGCAAGCCATAACTAAGGAGAAACAGCTTCAGAGTAACTGGGAAAGGCAGGGAATATTCGGAACTAGTCTGGCAGCTGCTTTGTGGAGATGGCTGTGTTCCTCTGCAGCTTCACTGCACGTGAGATGAAGCACTTCGGCACAAAGATAAAACTGAATCCTGGCCCAGGGAAAACCAAGAGCAAACCAAGGCATAGCAATTCTTAAAGCCTGCTCCTTTTTGCACTCTTGGGCATATATCTCTGGTGCGGGTTTACCAAGAGGGCTGGTATGACTTACTCTGTAGGAAATCTGAACTATACAAGCCCTGAAATAAGAATGCTGCCTGTGGACTAAAACAGAGTTTCAATCTTTTCAAATGTGATGACTAACCATTGCTTGTGTAATTAGAGCCGTCTCTCAGGTGCACATATACCAGAGGGTTAACATCCGTTAACATCCGTTGTCACCCATCCCTGCCCGTGTGGGTATCCCAGGTACAGGACGGGGAAACACACCGTTATACAGCAGTCCCATGCAGATGGGGGTTTTGCCCAGCCTGCTGTGTCCTAATGAGATAATGTACGTTATTGGACAAAATGTCCAAGTTCCTAAACTTTGATATGAATAGAAGTTGGTGTTGGGCACAGCAAGCTTCTTGTGTGCTTTCAAGATGAATGTTTATATGGTACGTCTATAACTCAATAATTAGAATATCCCAGTTGACATACCCAAAGCTTTTGGGGGCAGTAGAGTTTTTTTGCTAGTAAACATTGCAGCCATCCAATTTGAAATTTATTTTATTTGGGGTACAGTTAAAGCCATTTTCATGTCAGATGCCCAGGCAAGGTATATCTTTAGCCATTTTCATAAATGGAAGATACAGTAAGATGACGTGTTTTTGTAAAGTAATACAGTAATGATAATTTCATGAAGAATATGTTATCGTTAAAACTTCTTTCAAAAACTTCAGTGTAAATTTATTTCATGGTCATACTGCTGTTTCATAAGTAATGTTAGTCTACATTGTATTGATAGTCTCGAAGCATCGTAAAAGAAATATTGCTCTAGTTATTTTGCTGTGTACAGACATTTTTTGGTCAATAATGTCAATGTAGCTGTTATTAGTGATATCTCAGGAAAATCTTGACTTAATAACTGTACCTTCCTTTTATTTGATTTATGGCTTTGTGTGACTGGATTATCTCAATAAAATTATTTATTTAACACTTTTTTTTTCTTGTCTACAAATAAATGTGTGTTTCTTGTCTAGATGGATCCAGGTCTAGAAAAACACAGAGAACAATTATCAATGTAGCTGTTATTAGTGATATCTCAGGAAAATCTTGACTTAATAACTGTACCTTCCTTTTATTTGATTTATGGCTTTGTGTGACTGGATTATCTCAATAAAATTATTTATTTAACACTTTTTTTTTCTTGTCTACAAATAAATGTGTGTTTCTTGTCTAGATGGATCCAGGTCTAGAAAAACACAGAGAACAATTAGTAATTGAATAATAACTGTACCTTCCTTTTATTTGATTTCTGGCTTTGTGTGACTGGTTTATCTCAATAAAATGATTTATTTAACACTTTTTTTTTTCTTGTCTGCAAATAAATGTGTGTTTCTTGTCCAGATGGATCCAGGTCTAGAAAAGCACAGAGAACAATTGGTAATTGAAGTCGGCAGAAAACTGGACAAAGCCCGCATGATCCGCTTTGAAGAACGAACTGGCTTTTTTTCTTCAACAGATTTAGGCAGAACTGCCAGCCACTACTATATTAAATACAATACTATAGAGGTAAAATATGGTGTTCTGTTTCTGGGGTTTTTTCCTTCTTTTTGAACCTATACCTAAAATAGTTGTGCAATATTACGGAATATGTAGCTGATTTGTTCAACGTATTTTCAAATCATATTTACTGAAATGGGGGGAGAGGAAATAGAGAGGAAAAAGAAAGAAACCAAGTATAAAGAAATAGTGAAAAATTAGACTTAGTGTGGGAAGTGAGATTTTGAAATTTCTATAGTCTGCATTCTTCTAGGTGAATTATAAGAAACGTTTTGGTATCAACAATGTGTGCAACCATTGGTATATGATAGCACATTCAAGTATAGAGTCCGATAACAGACAAGTTTTTCTGCATGAAAATACTATCAGGTTGCCAACCTTAAACAACTTTTGGTGTTGTAATCAGACTGTGTTGTAAACATGTAAGGAAGATGTGTTTGTACAAAACTTTGTAGTATTGGAAGCTTGATTTGATGTGCACATTCATCTTAAAACCTTTCTTTTGTAGGAAATGAGTCTTTTTCTTGAATAAAAGCTGAAAACTCAATAATTTTTAACTGTTTACTGTCACTATGAATAATTAGTCTCACATATTTATTCACTCAAGTATGCCCCGGACTTTTTTGAAATGTCCGTAGATGGCATGTCTCCTGATTTTGGGGTGTCCAAGTTTTGAGTGACTATCTGAAAATGCTGAGAAGTCATTCTGGAAATTGTTGCTGTTTCAATTGCTTCGCTCTGGTCTTCCAAAAAACTTAGATTTTAACCTTATGTGCTTTTTAAAGTCTTGCTTAATGTTTCTTTCTTTTGTGCTATATGTATATTTTTATTTTCAGTGTTAAATCAATTCATTTTATTTTTAATAGACTTTCAATGAATTGTTTGATGCTCATAAAACAGAAGGTGATATTCTTGCTATAGTATCAAAAGCTGAAGAATTTGAACAGATAAAGGTAAAGTTGTATCCTTTCATACAAAGAATATCTTAGAACTAGACACTTCTGTAGTACTCACTCCATAAATAGTGTCTCCAGACCCAAGTTTCGTTAAATATTAAACACCATTATAAAATGTTTTCGAAGTAGGCATAATTGCCAAGAACTATATGTGCACGCTCTGAAATTTATTTTCAGCTTGAACTATAGCGCACTTTTAATAACTAGTTATGGATCTTTGAGAATTCCTTTTAAATGCTTTTAAGAACTTTTCAGCTCCACAATTATTAACAGGTGAAGATAAGTGTCCATTAGAATGGGGCACCCAGGGATGAGACAGTTTTTCTGTTTGAAGTTTAAACCATTATTAGATGTCTCCCTGAACAATGTGCTATATCAGAAATGAGGCAGGACTCACTGAAGTTAACTCTGTGATATACTTGACGCAGGGAACAGTATTAGATTAGCAGAATGGTAAATTCTGATGAATGATGTTCAAATTTGAAATCTAGAAAGTTGTTGTAACAGATTTTGTTGTGCAGGCTAGAAGATTACTGTCCTATCATACTCGGTGCAATTTCAACCTCCCTTTTTGCCTCCTGTGTGGGTAGGACACAAGACAATACACTGCAAGCCAGCATGAGCTTGTTTGCCTGTCCTTCCATCTCATAGAAGTGCGAGCCAGGCTCCACGGGGTTTATTAGCTTGGGCTCATTGCCATTTTACCACAATTATACAACTTTCAGATCAGAGTTGGCTCTTATTCACCTGGCTCTGCAAACTGGCAGTGTGAATCCCTCACCATCTACATATTTGCACACATTCTCTGAGTATTACCATCTCTCTATCTAATGGAGAAATTCTATTTTGCTGTAATCTCTTCTATTACAGAAGATAATAAGCAGTGAGGTTTCACAGTGATACACCCAACGTTTTCCAAGCTAGAAGGGGTTTTTATGATAGTGATACTGCTTTGCTAGGTCTAAATTTAGTGTAATTGAATATTTAAAAGGAAAGCATATGGAAAATATGATGTGATATGTTTCTGTATTTGTACTAAAGTTAGTAGTGATGCTTCTTGACTAAAGCATAGTTTTTCTAGTTTGCTTTCTGAGATTTGTATGGTATGGCACCGGTGTACCATCATTTCCAGTTTTCTGTGATTCGTTTGCTGTGCAGCTCTGAATGTTAAAACTAGTAACTGGTTTTCATAAGTATAACTCAGGATTTACCCCTCTGTGTGATCCAAATTGTGATATTTGATAATATGAATCATGTCTCCATAATGCCTTTACAAACTCTGTATTTTGAGATAGGTAAGTCGGTAGCTGAAATACAGATCTGGATTTGACCTGTACTGTGCTATGCAAGAGCGGAAAAAATTATCAAAAATGCTGTTGTAAGCAAAACATAATATTCCCCTGACACTGGAGTCATCTGTGGTGGTTGTGCCCTTCATCTTTTTCTTTCCTGTAGGACCAGTGACTGGATAGTTGGGGATTTTAACCCAATTGTCTTAGGGTCTTTTGTATGTCAGGTAGTCAGGTCCAAATGAAAATTACTTTTCCTGGTTCCCTGCAGGGACCAAACATTTACCCTCTTTAAATAAGTTTTACACTAACAGACTATCAGTAAATCAAAGAATATGTAGATTTATGCTGGTTTTGCCATGCAAGGGTCATCAGTTAGAATGTGAAATGTTATGCATTATTCAAGCCATAGATATTAATATTTCTTTACTCATATTAAGACTTAATCTTATTAACAGTGAAAATTTTAATATTGTGAATCATAGTACTTCACAGTTTTGAGTTAAAAACGTATTATGCCACATGCAAACTATGTAACTATAATGAGTACATTTAATGTTAATTCAAGATTGCCCTAATCCAGATGGACAGAGGTTTTACTCTGGTCAAATAAAAATGAAATCTCATCAGATGAAGGATGTTAGGGTCAGAAGATTCAATTTTTGTGGCATATCAAATTTTTGTATGTCAATGGCAACCTTAATAGATGGTGATGAATAATAAAATGTAATTGTGTCGCTATTAAGATAGTTTCAATTATAGTCTATTAGCTACATTGTGGAAGATGTGAGTTTGCTGCTTTTTTTTGCTTTTTTTTTCGTTAAAACTAGAGACTCTGTTTAAAAATAATGTAACTCTGTTAGAATGAAAATTTGATTTCAGTGTAAAAATTTTTATCAAATTGCTCCGACCTCTTCATAAGGTATAATTGTGTTTTAGGTAAGAGAAGAAGAAATAGAAGAGCTGGATACCTTACTGAATGATTTCTGCGAACTTCCTGCTCCAGGAGGTGTGGAAAACAATTATGGAAAAATTAATATCCTCCTTCAAACATATATTAGCAGAGGGGAGATGGACAGCTTCTCCCTTATTTCAGATTCTGCGTATGTTGCACAGGTAAAAATAGTATTTTTTACATATCTGTTGCTGTCTTCTGCTGTTTTCATTGTCCCAAATGTTTACAGTTGTGTAAGTGGGCCTTGATCTGCAACTTTTTTGTACATTTTTATGCAGATTGATTTGAAAATCAGAGCCTTGTGTATGTGTGCATGTGTGGTATAATATTGAAGTAGAAAAGATTTGCAAAAGCCTACCTTGAGAGACTGTTGCATTTTTTGTTAATTATGATTGTCCTTTTTGTTCTTATTACCTCTGTAGTCTTATTATACTTAGTAGTTCTAGCTGTGATTGCACAGAAATTCTCCTCTTAACTCACTGGGTTTTCTTCTAAATCTGGAGAACAGTTGCAATCCAGTTTCGTGTTTTGTGTACTTTTATACTTCATTCTGCAAAACGTAATCTCTGTTTTATTCACATACCTTGATTTACAGAAGAAAGATGTGCTATTACAATTTTATTGCTGGACGTAATCATGCAGATTTACATAGCAGTCATTTGTTTGTCGGCTTGATTTGACACCTGAATGGTTGATAGTTAGGTAGCGTGTTTAGTTATAACACAGGATAAGACGAGAACTGCAAGTCTGTGACACAGAACTGCTTGCTTACACAACTAGAACCCAGCTTAGAAAGAAAGAGGTGTTGCCTGAAAGTTTGGAATTCTGGATCTGAAAGAACTGCAAGTGACAGAATGCTCATAGACAAACCCAGGTGTGCAACAGTAACGAATGTATAAAATAGATTATAAAGTTTTATCTTTTATGGGGGCCTATGCCTCTTTTTTTTTTTTTCTTTTTTTCTTTTTTAACGGTCAGCAACATGTTGCATTGAATGATTTTTGTCTAATCCTTATAAAACTATTTTGGAAAGAATTGATCGTAAAATTGCATTTAGTTGGTGCTGAAAATGAGAGTTAAAAAATATACATGTTCTTCAGCAAGATTTTTGTACTAACTTTACCTTCTTCAGAAGTGTTTACATTTCATAGCACGTATGGGTATAAATGAGAAAATTCTGAAATCATTATGCACATCATAAAAATTGTGGTACTCGCACAGCAGGATCATTTTCAGTATGATTCTTTTAATCTTTGCTTTCAAGACAATTGCTTTTATTTGTCTGTCTCAATTACAGCATTTTTAGTGAGGCAACATGGTGGTCTTCTCAGATCTTCATAAATTGTACATGTGGAACCAGTGCTACAAATTGTGAATTTTTTTAATTGGATAGTGAATATTAAGAAAATCATTCATCCATTCTAAGTAAAAGAAATGTGCTTCTTTAGTAACATATGCTTCCTATCACAACCAAGTAATTTTGTAGTTTCTATTCCTGTTGGCATTGCAGAGCCAATAGAGAATGCTTGTATTCTATTCAGAGAATCAAGAACAGAATTGCTAATCCAGGCATAGTACTGGTAGGCCAAAAAAACCCACCAAAAAAACACACAAACCCCCCACAACTTCATAATACAGCTTGATAAGTTTATGAAAGGAATATCATAAGTTACGTTTTCAGGATAAGACCTCATTCAAGCCTACATTAATAATTCGTTTTCCAAGTCCAAAGCAGATTTATACAGTTTGGTTATACAGTACTCTGAGAAGATAGTAACATGTTAAAAACAAAAAGTCATTACTGTTAAACTCCTGTGCAAATGTTGTGACATTCAGTGTGAAATGGGATGCTATTATGGAAGCACAACTGAAGTGAAAAATTAAAATTTGGATTTCCGTATAAACTGAGTTTGCAGGTGTATATTATATGGGGCGAGAAGGAGGAAAATATTAAGTACGGTAAGTGAATTTGTTTCAGAAGTAACCACCACGCAATAAATTTAGAACTCCCTAATGTTAGCATAACCATGATCAAAATTCTATGGCAGACCTGCCACTACAACTTTAATTAGTTGCACATGTTTCTTTTCATAGTTTCTGTAGGCAGTCATGAGGTAGTTCTGCGACTAGACAGTGATGGAAAAAATAGTTTTCAAGAATGTTTGAAATAAGTTTGAAAAGAAAAATCTATTGTTATGATTTGTCAAAGATGAGTCTATGGGATCCTTTTTATTTTACAAAGAATACTTGAGAGAATTGCAACATTTTTGCATTTTTGCTTTTTTTTTTTCACTCTCCAGAATGCAGCTCGTATTGTTCGAGCTCTTTTTGAGATTGCCCTTAGGAAACGTTGGCCTGCAATGACATATCGACTACTGAATCTCAGCAAAGTCATTGACAAGCGGCTCTGGGGCTGGGTTAGCCCTTTGAGACAGTTCTCAGTGTTACCACCATCAGTCCTCTCAAAGTTGGAAGAGAAGAATCTCACTATAGACAAGATGAAGGACATGAGAAAAGATGAAATAGGTGAGAAATCAGCGTTGATGATCGGTTTAAACTATTAATAATCAATGGGCAAGTTACAACTAAATCTAAGCCATTCATTAATATACCCACTCTAGTCTGGACACCACGTAGACACATTAATATGGTATTATGGTCTGTCCAATAACAAAGGTTTATGTAGCTTGTAATCGGGCAAGGCTTTGAGGGTAAGGCTAGCCCATGTCCTGCCTGGAGATGTATGTTGATACGTGTTTACATATATGTGTATATATACATATTTATGTTGACCTGTGCTTCCCTTCTTGCTCACATTACGTAATACACTACTATAAAAGGCATCTGCTTATTTTTACCAGTTGGCAAAATATGCCCTTTTGGTTTTTTTATTGAAATATTATTAACGTGAAAAAGAATAAAAGCAGATTATTATGTCCTGGTATACTACCAGTAAATGGCCTGCTTCTGAAACACTGCATTAATTTTCATTGAACATGGAGAATTCATTGTCACTGGTGTCATTGTGGCAAAACCTTAATGGAATTTTTTAAAGGATTTGACACTTCGATAATGAGAAAATCCACAAGCCTACTGATAGACATAATGACAGTTTCCGCTATGTGTATATAAACTGTTGTGCATAAACTGTCCACCAGCTGGTTGAAGTTGAAAAAAAATTTGCTCATAATGTATTTCTTTTTCCTATCTTAGTGTGTTTTTTCTTATTTGGCCTTTCTTTGCACCTGTTAGTGACAAGTTGTTGGGAAACAAACTGCCATTTTTTCAAAAAATCTAATTTTAGAATGAAAATACAGTTCATAGTCACTGCTTTTTAGAAGTTTTGACCTCTGACTTGATATTTCTCTCATTTGACAAGAGAACCACATTCCTAACCTAGGAAGCTTTGTTACATGCCTAATTTAAGTTAGAAAAAGTTGAATAAATATGTCAAAGTTTGCAGAAATAGAGGCTATGTATTTTTACTCAATAAGTTAAGCCAAAGGACTATGAGAAAATTTTAAAAGCTTACTTTAACTGTGCATTATAATATATAGTAATTTTAAATGTATTAAAAAATATAACGTTTTCTTTGAAGTGCTGGCACTATCCTGCTTTTCTATTCAGAAACATTATAGCACTTTGTTGTGTATTTGTGCAGTCTTTTTAATACTTAATATTCTTTTCCATTAATTATAGTAGTGGTTTTTTTCTTTTTTGCTTCTTTCTCCCCATGGCCTTGGAGAAGCAAGAAATTTTATATTAAAAGACAACCGATTTTACTTCCTTCAACGTAGTGGAGCTACTATTGACAAGATGGAAATGTGTCAATATATATCTATAAAATGTCTAGTTTTTTGTTTCATATTAACTCAGTTTGAAAATAGACAAGACTTGGGATTTGACTGTGAAAATAGGTCATTGCTGAGTATATCTAATGATATTTCATGTTCTTCAGCCTTGTAAACAGGGAAGCAAGTTGATCTGTGCATCTCTGTGAAGTACTGATACTTGGCGTACTTCTTGTCCAGCCTCTCTTTCTGACACAAGGCCATGTTGAAATGAGAAAAGGCCCAGCTTCCAGGTGCTGCCTTGCTCTCTGACTCCATAGGACTAGTCTCAGTCTTAGCGTTTCTTCCTTTTCACATGTTATTGTGACTTTGGAGACAGAATAAAAAAAAAAGACAGGAGCTAGCTGGCTAACTCACTCCATAGCTTAAGGAGAGAGAAAAGCATCGAATGGGTGCCAGCTCTCCCAGGGAATGAAGAGCATGTTGTGAGCCCAGATCCTGGCTTCCAGTGTACCACAAACTGGTCAACGCCGGTCTGTGCGCCGTTGCAGTGTAACCATGGAGTTTCCAGAAAGCCAAGAAATCACTGTGTTGCCTGAGATAACCAGTCCTGCTTTTTCAGAATACAGATGGCAGTCATCGTGGAATAAGCGAAATTTATTCTTTATTTAAACATACCTGTTTTCTCGAATAATCAGCTTTTGTTCAGAAGGATTTAATATTTCTTAAATGTCATTGATAGTTTCTCGTAACGTGACTATTATTAAAAAAGGGAGCGGGGAGAGAGAGTTTTATAATATTTGCTGGAAGCTGGGCAAGGAGCCCTATTTGCCCTTAGCAGGTAAGTGTACAAAACCTTGGTGCTGTCCTGTACAAACACAGTTTACCTCACATGCTGTGATACAGAAAGTGATTTTTGGCATGAAGAAGTGTCCTTCCCTACATAAGCTTATTGCGTCAGATCTTCGAATATTTGGCACCTACCTTTATTTAACATGATTTCTAAAGTTTTACCTCTAATTGCAAAAGCTCGTCACTGTGCCAGTGTGCTATAATACTGCATATATCGCCAAGTTGCACCAATATAATTGTTTTGGGTTTTAATAATCCACTTACTGGAGGTGCACTTATTTTACTAACTGCCAATTAAAGTGATTAAATATGTGTTAAAACTTTTTCATTAGGGGTTTGCTTCTCAAGCAAGATCACGATTCGTTACTTGAGAGTATAGTTTAACACCTGTGTGAGGCAAAATCTGCCAGTTTGTTAAATAAGAAAAACCAAAGAGGGAAAGTCAGGATCAATATAAAAAAATTAGCAATTGCAAAACATTATGCTCCTAAATTTTGTGCAATAGCAAGAAAAAGTTTGTATCACCTTTTCACTTTGCACATGATGCAAATAACGGGATTTCTTCTTTTTTTTTTTCTTTTTTTTTTTTTTTTATGGGAAAGTGTGCACAGGAACTGCATAACAATGCCAGAAAATATCAGTAGCCATTTGTAAGGTAGCTTTTAACAGTTGAGTACTTATGACCATTACAATTAAAGTCTAAAATGTACTCCACATAATTATTTAAGCAATTTCAGTGAAAATGTGATAAATCAACCTT